>NW_005871463.1:542734-547538 GCF_000147115.1 Myotis lucifugus | reverse complement strand
ACGCAGGCCTGGCCTCGCGCCGTCGTCTAGGGAGCCGGGCCCGCTCGCCGAGGCCCCGCCCCCGCGTTACGCCCCGCCCCCCGCAGGCCCGCGCTGCCGAGCGCCGAGCTGCCGAGTGGGCGGGGCCTCCTCCGGTTCGGGCCGCGCTGGGCCCTAGCGCCGCCCAGCGGCCGCCTTCGCGAACAACGGCGGGTGCCGGGTTCCGACGCAGCCCCAGGTCTGTGCCGCGGGCTTGGAGGGCTGCCTGCCGGGCGCCATCCTACCGGCCCCAGGCGCGGCCCTCGCATTCCAGCCGCTCCTTCCGCGCCAAGGAGCCCGAAGGGCACCGCTCCGCACCCGTGGTCACCGGGGCCCTGCACGGGCGGGCGTTCTTCCTCACCGCCTTGCATCCGCGCAGACAGGCTCGAGCGTTCAGGTGGCTCCCACTCGCCTGCAATCCACTCCACCCAGCAGCCGAAGGGTTCTTTAAAAACATACCTGATTCCTTTCTCGGTGCGTTGTTCTTAAATAAAACTTTTTTTAAAAGCGTAAAAGCAAGCGTGCTGCGAAGTCACTCCTCTATAAAACTCCCTTGGCTTTCCATGGTGGTGAGAACAAGATCTGAACCCCTGACTCAGGCCCACGGGCTCTGAATACTCTGGTCTCTGCCTGCCTCCCCCGTCTCATCAAGTCCTCCTCTGCCCCCTTCACCCGCCTCGGCCTCAGGCCAAGCTCATCCCACCTCAGGGTTCTGCACCCGCTGTCACCGGTGCCTGCAAAGCACCCATCGCTCAGGGAAGCCATCCCTTTCCCTGCAATGTAGTCAGTTTCAGTTCCACATCCAGCACTTACCTTAAATTTCCCTTTTACTCACCACTGTGTCTGCAGTGCCCAGCACAGTGTTGGGCACCAAGTACGCGCTCAGTGAACGTTTGTGTAAGACGTGAATGTGGGCTTTGTTCAAGTCCCCAGTGCGTGCAAGGGGGAGGAGGGTATTTGAACGCAGGCCCCCGAGCTCCAGGGGTGCTCATTCTCCTCCACCCGGCCACCCCACTTTATTCTATTGACACGGAGCTGAGTCAGTCACGTCTCAGGTTGTGACACATCATCACTCTGAACCATTTCCCTCTTCCTCTCCCCGTCTTCCCTCCTCCCCGCTCCCTTCCGTCCGTGGGCTCAGCCCGTTTCCTTGAAGCCCGCCTGGCTTTCTACGACACGTGACACTGGCTCTCATGTGGATGTGCTCCCAAGCTACAAACATGGTGTCATGTATGAAACTCATTCTGTTGTTGACATTTGGGCATTTTTACACTCAATACCAATGTTCTCCACATGCATCTCCTCTGTTGCTTCTTCTGGCTGCGTGTTGAGCACCCAGCGCTTTTACTAGTATCCGCCATCCCCACCAAGTGACGCACACTGAGCGTGGCCCGAGGCCCCCATCACATCACATACGTCACTGCTAGGGACATCCTCACAGGGTCCCCATGTGGACGGTCGGAGAATTCTGCTTGAAGCAGGACTCCTAGGCCATAGAGTCCATGCACCCTTGACTTCACAAAGTACCACAGATGCTGGGTGGTTGTACGAATTTGCACACCCACATTTGTAAGTGCACGGTTCAGTAGTATTAAGTACACATTGGTGTACAACCAACCTCCAGTACTTTTTCATCTTGCAAAACTGAAACTCTCTACTCTTTAAACAACTCTTCATTTCTCCCTCCCCCCAACCCCCACCCCCATTCAACTTCCTCTCTATGAATTTGACCACTCTAGGTACCTCATATATTTTAAAAATATGCTTTTATTGATTTTTTTTTCTTTTGAGAGGATGGGATAGGGAGAGAGAGGGAGCAACATTGATGGGAGAGAAACATTGATCGGTTGCGTGTCCTGACTGGGAATCAGACTTTTCAGTGCGTGGGACAACACTCAACCGAGTCGCACCGGCCAGGGCGGCCAGGGCAGTGTTTCATATTGTTCCCAGAAGGGGGACCTGCCCTGAGCTGGTCTGCCTAGGGCAGGCGGTGGTGTGTGGGTTCTTGCCTTCATGCAGGTAAGATTTCACAACGTGAGTGTAGGTGGTTTTTAGAGGAAGTTTATTACAGCTGGGGACAGTGAAACAAGGAAGGATCTAAGACAGAAGAAGCAACAGGAGAGATACTAGGTGGGGAAGTGAGCCGAGGCGGGGCTGCTTTGCTCACTGAGAAGTCAAAGAAAAGGGGATCTTGGGGACGAGTTCAGTGGGTTAGTCTGGGATGAGCTGCCACTGCCCCCTGCGCCCTGGTTGCCAGACTCCTGGAGTCCCCGAGAGTTTAGGAGGTGCATGCCTGCGGGGGAAGAAGTGGGGGAAGGGAAAGGCAGGGGAGTGCTCCTACGAGGGAGAACATGAGCTAGGAACAGTTTTTTGAGGGTTTTTAAAAGCTGGGAGTTTAAGGGAGGATTAATAGAAAATTCATCAATTTTATGCTGATGTGCCAAAATAAGATTTATTCCCTTAACTTCATCTGTCCTTGGGTGTGGTTGGCACAAATTGGATTTCTGCTATTTCCCTGAGGTGGGTAATTTAAGCTATTTACCCTCCTGTCCTGGAGAAGTGCAAACCATCTACTCTTTTTTAAAAATATATATTTTAAAATATATTTTAAAATATTTTTATTGATTTCAGAGAGGAAGGGAGAGGAAGAGAGAGATAGAAACATCAATGATGAGAGAGAATCATTGATCAGCTGCCTCCTGCACTCCCCATACTGGGGATCAAGCTTGCAACCTAGGCACGTGCCCTGACTGGGAATTGAACTGTGACCTCCTGGTTCATAGGTCAATGCTCAACCACTGAGCCACACTGGCTGGGCCAAATCATTTACTCTTTTTGTTGTATTGTTGTTCCTCACTGGAGGATATTTCTCCATTGATTTTTTAGAGAGCGTGGGAGGAGAGAGACAAAGAGAGAAACATCGATGTGAGAGAGACATATGGATTGGTTGCCTCCCATACACACCCCAACCAGGGCCGGGGATTGAGCCTGCAACTGAGGTACATGCCCTTGACCAGAATCGAACCTGGGACCCTTCAGTCCATGGGACGATGCTCTAATCACTGAGCCAAACCTGCCAGGGCCAAACCATCTACTCTTAAGTGTCCTTGGTTTAGGGAGATAGGATTTACTAGATGGCTGCAAACTGCTTGCGTCACTGTCTGTCTCCGTTTCCCTGTTCCTCTTGTCCTAGCTTACTAGCCTGTCTCAATAGAAATCATAGTATCTCCCTTTTTGTGAGTGACATTCATTTAGATATTGATGCATTTTATATACACTAGTGCAGTGGTCGGCAAACCGTGGCTCGCGAGCCACATGCGGCTCTTTGGCCCCTTGAGTGTGGCTCTTCCAGAAAATACCACGTGTGGCCCACACGTACAGTGCGATTGAAACTTCGTGGCCCATGCGCAGAAGTCGGTTTTCGGCCTTCGGCCTGGGCGAGTCTATTTTGAAGAACTGGCGTTAGAAGAAGTGGCGGTACGTTCACTGAGGTCGACCCCTCAGATTGAGGACGTTTTAAGCAAAGGCCAGCTTAGGAGTACCCTAATTCAGTTAATAACAATGTACCTACCTATATAGTTTAAGTTTAAAAAATTTGGCTCTCAAAAGAAATTTCAATCGTTGTACTGTTGATATTTGGCTCTGTTGACTAATGAGTTTGCCGACCACTGCACTAGTGGATTCAAGTAACTTAATATTTCATTTAGAAATTTTCATATCTATATTTATCAGTAAAGTGTATAATTTTCTTGTCTTATGGTATACTTAACTGGTTCAGAAATCAAGATTAAAGAAGGCTTGTAAAATACGTTGGTCAGCTTTCCTCTTTTTCTGTTTTCTGGAACAATCGGTATAAGATATAGACTACTTGTGGCTTCGAAATTTGGCAGAAGGTGCCCGGCTGGTGTGGCTCAGTGGTTGAGCTTTGACCTATGAACCAGGAAATAGAGGTTCAATTCCCAGTCAGGGCACATGCCTGGGTTGTGGGCTTAATCCCCAGTGGGGGCATGCCATAGATAGCTGATCAATGATTCTCTCTCATCACTGATGTTTCTATCTCTCCCTCTCCCTTCCTCTCTGAAATTAATAAAAAATAAAAAATTTAAAAATGTTTGGCAGAACTTGCCTGTAAAACTGCCTGTGTTGTGGGCAAAGGTTCTAAATAGACACTTTTCGAAAGAGGACATACAGAAGGCCCAAAGACATATGAAAACACGCTCAAAGTCACTAATTATCTGAGAGATGCAAATCAAAACAACAATGAGATACCATCTCACACCTGTCAGTATGGCTATCATCAATAAATCAATAAACTGACAAGTGCTGGCGAGGATGCGGAGAAAAAGGAACCCTCCTGCACTGCTGGTGGGAATGCAGACTGGTGCAGTCACTGTGGAAGACAGTATGGAGTTTCCTCAAAAAGTTAAAACTGGAACTCCCATTTGACCCAGTGATCCCACTTCTAGGACTATATCCCAAGAAACCATAAACACAATCAGAAAGGATATATGCACCCCTCTGTTCATAGCAGCACAATCCACCATAGCTAAGATTTGGAAACAGCCTAAGTGCCCATCAGCAGATGAGTGCTTAAAAACGGTGGTACATCTACACAATCGAATACTAGGCCCTTATAAAAAAGAAGGAACTTCTGCCATTTGCACCAGCATGGATGGGACTGGAGAGCATTTTCTTAAGGGAAATAAGGCAGTCGGAGAAAGAAAAATATCACATGATCTCACTCATATGTGGGATATAATGATCAACATAATCTGATGAACAAGAA
>NW_005871463.1:521640-542590 GCF_000147115.1 Myotis lucifugus | reverse complement strand
TGGGGGAAAAGGAGACATATGTAAAAGTTTAGACAAAAAAAAAAAATTCCTGTGTTGGTTAAAAAAAAAGGAAACGAACAAACAAACAAAGCATGTTGCCTTCATCTCAGAGGCCCAGCTGCCTCAGGGGACTTCTTGTGGGAACTGAACCAGGTAAATATCTGAGGCGCTTAGCACCTGGGTCACGGGGACGAACAACAATCCCTCGCAGTTATGATGATGGATGTAGACAGTGCACACGTCCCAAGGCATTCCCCTGACGCGATGACCTAACCCTTGTGGACGAAAAAGGGGCACATACTAAACCGAACAAGCTCAGGGCGGCCTTCCTGGCGACCTCACAAGCTCAGAAACTAAAAGTAACCCTATAGGATAGCCTGAAATTACAACTTTCTAACTAGCCCACACATCCTCTCGTTATTGTTATTGTTGCCTGTGTCAGCGGTTCTCAACCTGGGGGTCGCGACCCCTATGCATATCAGATATTTACATTACGATTCATCACAGTAGCAACATTACAGTTACGAAGTAGCAACGAAAATAATTTTATGGTTGGGGGTCACCACAACATGAGGAACTGTATGAAAGGGTCGCGGCATTAGGAAGGTTGAGAACCACCGCTAAACTATCCTGTGCCCAACAATGTAAAGGAAATGTGTCTATTCTTTCTACTTTTTATTCAATCCCAGAGGTTTCCCTGCTCTGCCTTCTCCTGCCGCCCTGCCTCGCTAGTCTTTCCTTTTGATTTTGACGTATAAAACAAGTGGTAAAACTGCCATTTTGGGAGCATTTTCTCACTCCGTTGAGATTTTGCTTCTTGGCAACTGTCTCAGTTTGGCTCAAATAAACTAATAAAAATTCTCTATAGGTTTGAACGTTTCTTACGTTGACAACCCCAGAAGTGGGAGTAGAAGACTCTTACAGCTGTTGTGCACAGCTGGTTTCCGGGGAGGGAATCCTTGTTTTAGCCCCAAAGTACCTGACTTCTATCACTTCATGTCTTACCTTATATTATTGGGCATCCACTTTGTGCCAGACACCGTGGATTCAATGACACCCCCCCCCCCACCAATCCTAGGTGGCACTTTCTCAGTATCTTGGGGGGCTTACTGTGCCCACAGAGACACCGAAACCCTCCTCCCTTCTTACTCCTGGCTTTGCTTTTTATTTTTGAAGGAGGAAAAAAAATCAGGATTTAAAGTCGCGACTATTGTGCTAGATATGCAAAAAGAAAAAAGCCAGAAGGGAATACACAAAAATAGTTTTTGGGGACTGGCCTTGCAGTGAGCTCCCCCGACCCTGCCCTATTCTCCTCTCCTTGGGTCTGAAATGCTGTTACACTGTGTGTACAACTTTAAACGGAGCGGCAAAGGCCAAGGGGGCGGGCCGCAGGCGAAGCAATTCAAGGACCTGTTGTAGAGACGGCCCCCGCGCCACCCCGGCCTCGCCCCGCCCCGCCCCGCAGCCCCCGGGCCCCGCCTTTTCCGACAAGCTTCAGTTCACGCCCCCTCTCTCCGGGCAGCTTCAGGCCCCGCCCCTGCTCAGACCTGCGCGCTCAGCCTCAACGCAGAGAACCAATCACCTTCCGTTTCCACGTTCAGTCCCTTTTCGGCGTCTGCCCTCAGCCAAAATGGCGGCACCTCGGAAGTTGCCGAAGCGCCAGCAGTTGCCGAAGCAGGTCCGGAAGCTGCCGAGCGAGTCCGGAAGTTACCGAAAGAGAGCAGCGGGTAAGGAGGATGGCGGATGTCATCGCAAGACTCCGGGAGGACGGGATCCAAAAGCGTGTGATACAGGAGGGCCGAGGAGAACTCCCTGACTTTAAGGATGGAACCAAGGTTCGTGTCTTACCCCGTCCCCTTAACCCCTCTGGGCGGCGCGCATGCGAGGCGGGAGGAGGCCTTAGGCGAGAGGTTGCGCATGCCTATAGAACAGCGGCCGGTGACCCTCCCTCCCGCTCACATGCAGAACTCGACGCTGATTGGTCTGAATTTAAGTCGGGGATGAATTTGGATGCGTCTGCCCCGCCCCCTGGCTTGGCTGGGTGGCTGTACTGGCCCGGGAGGCGGACTGGCAGGTTGGGGGAGTTTGACCTAAGTGCTTGCTTCTTGGACCCAGCGCTGGAGAAGAACCTGAGCTGGATACCTGGATCTGGGAGGGACCCTGGACTGGGGAGGGGCCCCCCGGGGCCTCTGGGTTGCAAGGCTTCAGATCTTTTATAGATGAAGGGTGTTCTTAAAACATTTACCATAGACCAGCACCCATTGTTCAGATGGGAAAACTGAGGTTCCAGAGAACAGGCCCAGAGGTCAGGTCTGCCAGATCAGAACCCTTTGGCAGCTTTCTGATTGGTCTACCTTGCATTGTTTGGGCAGATAAAGGCTGGGAAGTAGAGCCTCCTACCTTCCTCCTCTGTACAATAAGGCCTCTCCTGCCTCCCCCCCCGCCCCCCCAAACAACCTTTCCCAGATGCCACTTGTCTGTAAAGTATGGAACTTCCCTGTGCCCAGCAGAGCGGTCATGCAGGACAGGTATATTGAGGGAAGGGCAAATCCTAGTCTGGCCCCGTGTGAGTGCTCTGAGAACAGAGGGGACTGCATAGCTCTAGTGATGATTTATATTAAGTGGGATCCTTGCCCAGATTAGAGAAGGAGTGTGGGTGTGGCTGCATGTCCCCATGGAGTTGGTGGCCTTGAAGAAGGTCCTGGCAAGGGAGCTTTTGGATGGAACAGACACCAGGAGAGACCATTGTAAAGATAGTAAAGATCTGTGAACAATGACACTGAAAGAACAGGGACCGGAGATAGTAAATGACCAATCATCAGCATTGGTTTATGCTCACTCTATAAGCACCTTGCTAAATGCTTTGACAAGTTTATTTCATTTCCACAATGTGGGATAAGTACTATTGTTGACTTCATTTTACTGATGTGGAAACGGAGCTCAGAGAAGCAGCATGGCGCGGGGAAGAGTGTGGGCTCCTCGAACCACAGCCTGTTGAGGGTTGGGTCTTCAGACCTCTTCTCTCTGCCCTCACCCCCACATGACTTCATCCAGGCTCATCTCTTAAAACAAATGCTCCGTGCCTGGACTACCCCCAAATGTGTATCTCTAGCCTTTACCTCTCCCTTAAACTTGATATCTAGCTCCCTACTCACCATCTCCACCTGGATATCTGGTTGGCAACTCAGAGACTTAACCCGCTCCACCCATCCCTTCCCCATCTTGGTTAAGGGCACCTCTAGCCTTCCGGTTGCTCAGGCCAAAAACCATCCATGGCTCCTCTTGTTCTCTCTCATCCTACAGCAAAACCTCAAAATACACCCAGGGTCTTACCACTTCTCCCATCACCCCTCTGGTCCAGGCCGCCAGGGTCTCCCCCCGGGTTATTGCAGTCACCTCCTAACTCGCCCTCCTGCTTCTGCCCTCGCCCCTCTACAACCTGCTCTCATCTCAGCAGCAGCAGGACACACATCACATCACATCACATCCCTCCTCTGCTTGGATCCACCGAGTGGCTTCCGTCTCAGAGTGAAAAACAATGTCCTCACCACACACAGCCTACAGGCCCTGGGGGGTCTACCCCGCTGACCCCGTGACTCCATGGTACACCCCTCCCCTGCAATCACTCTGCTTCTGCCACAGTGACCCTCCTGCTTCTTGAACTTACCATATGCGTCCCTCTGCGAGGCTTTTATGCTGCTATTCTTTTGGCCTAGAAAGTTAACATCGCCTTGCTACCCCAGCATCTACCTGGCTTGCTTCTCCCTACTCCCTTCAGATCTCTGCTGAAAGGTTGCCTTCCCCATCCCATACAAACTCCCCCGGCCTTACCTGCTGCTGTTTGTTTGCTGATCCATAGCACTACCTCCACCTTACACAGCACAGTGTTTGTTTGAGGCCCTTCTCTTTCCTATAGACAGTCCACGTGAGCTGCATGGGGGTAGGGACTTGTTTTGTTCTCTGCTGTGTCTGGCACAGAACTCAGGTACATAGTAAGTGCCCGTAACTATTTGTTGGAAGAATAACTGGAGCCAGGCTGCTGGGCTCCCATCCCAGGCTATCCACCCACTAGCCATGGGACTTGAGCCCCTTACTGCCCTCTCTTTGACTCACTTTCCTCACTTGGGTGGGGGGTAAAGGTCAGGTGGTGACCCCTGGGCAAGCCCTGTCCCTTATGCGATCTGCAGGCTGGGAGCCGGCTTTGTTCTTGGGGCTGGGTCAGGGTTTATGCCCTTGCCTGATCCCTCATTGGCCTGCAGGCCACATTCCACTACCGGACTCTGCACAGCGATGAGGAGGGCACTGTGCTGGATGACAGCCGTGTGCGTGGCAAGCCCATGGAGCTCATCATTGGCAAGAAGTTCAAGTTGCCCGTGTGGGAGACCATCGTGAGCACCATGCGTGAGGGGGAGATTGCCCAGTTCCACTGCGACGTCAAGGTGCCTGGAGTCTTACATCTGCCTGCAGTGCCTGCATGTCTGTCCAGCCATCCCTATTCCCCATGCCAGGGCCTCTACCCTGGCTAGGTCACCACCAACTCCCCCCGGGCATTGCAATACCAGGAGGACACTGCCTTCTCCTCTCCGTTATCGAGACCGTAGCCAGGATACTGGTTCTCAAATGCAAAGGACCCACTCAGTTCCTTGCTTCAGGCCTCTCTGGTTCCTGGTGCTCACTTGGCCCTGTAGGGTCTGGCCCCTGCCAGTCCCCCCTCCCTACCCCCTCCCTTCCTTTCCTTTCCATCTTCTTTGTGGCCAAAAGTCTCCCTCCTACCTCACAGTAAATTCCTGGGTCACCACTCCCAGAGGTAAGCATTCCTCTGGGCCTATACCGACAAGGGAGATGGGTTGACAGTGGGGGTGATTGGCTTGGTTTGGTGCCCAGGAAGCCCTCCCTGACTGCTGGTAGTTGGCTTGAACCCCTCCTTTGGGTCCCCCAACCCAACTTGCCTTGGATGGCCAGGATCTGGTCCTCTGCCTGGGTCTCAGGTACTCCAGGGCAGGGGTAGGGCTTGTTTTCCTCCCGTTTCAAAATGCCCAGCGTGGCCCTGGCCGGTGTGCCTGTTGGTTGGGCGTCGTCTAGCACACCGGTTTGATTCCTGGTCAGGGCACATGCCCGGTTTGAGGGCTTGATTCTTGGTGGGCAGCATGTAGGAGGCAGACAATCGATGTTTCTCTCTCTCCCCCTCTCCTTCCCCTCTCTCTCTCTCTTAAAAAAAAAAAATGCCCAGCATGGTCCAGCCCAGGCCCAAGACTCAGGAGTGTCTATTGGCTGGATGAGACTGCAGGGCCGGTGAGAAGAGCTGGTTAGACTGGAGTGGGGTAGTATATATATTTGATTTGATTTCAGAAAGAGAGGGAGAGGCAGAGACAGATAGAAACATCAATGATGAGAGAGAATCATCGATCGGCTGCCTTTTACATGCCCCCGGCATGCTCCCTGAGTTGGAACCAAACTGTGACTTCCCAGTTCATAGGTCCAAGCTCAACCCCTGAGCCACTCTGGCCAGGCACGGGGTGGGATCTTCTTATTCCCACCATCCCAGCAGCTGTTCCTAGTGAAAGGTGAAAGGTGAAAACTGGGTGCCCTACGGCTAAGGGTCTCCCCTGTGGGTTGTGAAGTTGCTGCCCTGAACTCAGCTCTGAGATAGGCTCTGAATGGGGGAGGGGGAGGGCAGGAGAAAAAGCAAAGGGACCCCAATAATGGACTCCCAGGAGGAGGGAGGCCGGAGTCCCCACGGGAAAGCCCGCCTACGTTTTAGCAGAGTGTGGCTGAACCAGTTGTGGCCCCTCCCTGGGCCTCAGTGTCCTTTCTCAGGTGGTGATGGGCAGGGGGCTGGGCGCCTTGGGCCACACTGACAGAGCCCCTGCTGCCCACCCGTCCTGCAGCATGTGGTCCTGTATCCACTGGTGGCCAAGAGCTTGCGCAACATCGCGGCCGGCAGGGACCCCCTGGAGGGCCAGCGGCACTGCTGCGGCATCGCCCAGATGCATGAGCACAGCTCCCTGGGCCATGCCGACCTGGACGCCCTGCAGCAGAACCCCCAGCCTCTCGTCTTCGACATCGAGATGCTTAAGGTGAGCGGCCGCCAAGGCTCAGGCGCCACTGCCCAGCCTCGGAGTGGGCTCCGGCCCTGCCTGCCCGCCCAGGGCTCGTAGGCTCCGTGGATAGGCTGGGGTTAAGGCAGGGCAGGTACCAGAACACCTTGTGGACCCCTGGCTGTCCCCATGGGGCTCCCTCTCGGGGCCCCTCCTTCCCCTTCAGTCTCTGTGAGGGCAGGGATCTTCACCGTCTCATTCACTGTTCTGTCTCTAGAAGCTGGCACAGCGCTGAGCACATAGGAGATGCTACATAAATGTCTGTTGGGTGGTCAGTGAAGGAACTAGCGATTGTGGTCTTGGTATCCATTGTCTGGAGGCCGAGCAGCTGTGGTGCCCTGGGGCTCCCCTTGACTTGGCCCACACTCCGGCAGGTGGAGGGCCCTGGCACATACCAGCAGGACCCGTGGGCAATGACGGATGAGGAGAAGGCAAAGGCGGTGCCGGTCATCCACCAGGAGGGCAACCGCTTGTACCGCGAGGGTCACGTGAAGGAGGCCGCTGCCAAGTACTACGACGCCATCGCCTGCCTCAAGAACCTGCAGATGAAGGTGCTGCCCTGAGGCTGCGGCAGGTGGGTGGGGGTCTGAGGTGGAGCCGGGGCCCAGGTCTCAGCATCCGTGTCCCTCTCCCTGCCCCCACGCCCCCAGGAACAGCCTGGGTCCCCGGACTGGATCGAGCTGGATCAGCAAATCACGCCGCTGCTGCTCAACTACTGTCAGTGCAAGCTGGTGGCCCAAGAGTACTATGAAGTGCTGGACCACTGCTCCTCCATCCTCAACAAGTATGATGGTGAGCAGTGGGCACTGGGCTGCTGGGTGGGCAGGGGTCAGACGAGCGGCCTCCTCCTCCCAAGCACCACTGGGCACTGGGGTGCAAAGACTGAGCCTTTGCCATCACCCCTATCCTGAACTCCCCGACTCCGTCAGCTTTCCCCCCGAGGCAGGGCCGTGGGCCTCATTGTGCCAATGAGGATGAGTGGGGAATGGGAGGCTGTCCCATGATGGGCCCCATGGTGCAGAAGGCATCCTGGGCAGCTAGCTGGTCCCCCTCATGCCTTGCATGCCTGCTGCCTGCTGCCACCCCCTGCAGACAACGTTAAGGCCTACTTCAAGCGGGGCAAGGCGCACGCCGCCGTGTGGAATGCCCAGGAGGCCCAGGCTGACTTTGCCAAGGTCCTGGAGCTGGACCCCGCCCTGGCACCCATTGTGAGCAAGGAGCTTCGGGCCCTGGAGGCGCGGATCCGGCAGAAGGACGAAGAGGACAAGGCCCGCTTCCGGGGTATCTTCTCCCACTGACAGGGCCCCGCTCGCCCTGCCCAGCTCACTGTTGCCACTGCCAGCCCACCTGCCCCACGATATCATGCTTCTCTGTACATAAAAGCCTTATTTATCTCTCTCTGGGCCGCCGCGCTCACTCACTGGGACAGGTGGGAGCCATCGCCCCACATTTTCTGGTACTTGGATGGTATTGGGGGACAAAGAATCAGGGTTCTAATCCCAGCACCCGATTCACCAGCTCTGAGATCTCTCTGGGCCTCAGTGTCCTGACAGAAAAGAGGATGATCTTAGATCTGCCACAAAGGAAGCATTTCTTGCTGCCAGAGCTGGGGTGCCCGGCGCCTTCAGTCTTAAGGGGGAGACGGTTTGTGCTTGAGTGAGATGGTCTCCCTGCCCCTCCGGCCTCTGAGCCAATGGTCCCCTGGTCGCAGCTTCTGGAGGCAGAGGTTTCGGTGAGAAGCCAAGTCTGGGCTGAGAGTGGCCCTATGAACGGAAGGGCTGGCCCAGGTGGGGAGGGCCAGGTGGGCTGACTAGAAAAGGCCTTGCTTGGGTAGAGCTGAAGACAGAGCCTTCCGTGAGGCCTTCGGGGTCCAGGAAGGGCCCTGTCTCTGACTGCTGTGTGGTTCTGGATTCATCCTGGCCCCTCTGCCCAGCAGTGTCCCCATCGAACTGGAAACTGTGGGCTTGGCTCCCCTGAGACCAGGCAAGTGGGCCATCGGGTGGGATGTAGGTGGTGTTTATTGTCATGGGTTTACACACTGAAAAGCCTCTGGGTCTTGCCGCTCCCTCCCTCCCTCGGCCCCTGGTCTGGGTCCTCCCACACGACAGGGAAGTAACACTGAGGAGCAGGCAGAGATGCGGGCTGTGGAGTTGGGAGGCCAGGGCCAGCGGTCTGCGCCCCCAGCCTCCCACACCTGGTCAGTTGGGCCCCTGAATGTGAATAAATAACCCAGGTCCAGCCACAGTTTAGGCCTCACCGCAGTCCAACTTGAGGCTGATGCTTCGGCCCTTGCCCCGGGTCAGGGTGGTGGGTGGTGTCCCTGGGCCCTCGCGCTCCGCCTGGCTGGGACCCCTGGAGCGGAGCAGCTGGCTCTGTTTGCGGAGGAAGTCCACAGGGGCGGCCCCGCCGTAGCTGCTCTTGGCCAGGGTGGCCCTCGAGGGTCCCGAGGGGGCGTGCGGGTGGGAGCCGGCCTCCAGTTGGCCCAGGTGGGCCACATAGCCGTCCGACAGGAACTGTGGGCAGAGGTGGGCAGGGTGAGGGGGGTGGTCTCAGGCCCACACCGCCCTCCGTCCTCTCCAGGCTCCTGGTCTGTGCCGGCCGCATTCTAGGCCCGGCAGAGCCTGACCCGAGTCTTCGCTCAGCAGATAGGAACCGCAGGCTGGGAGCAGGCACCTGGCCTTCCTCCCAGCTCTGCCCTTCTCTAGACTCAGCTTCCTCATCTATAAAGGGCGATTCTTTGTGGGGGGTGAATAATAGCAGCTGACATTTAGCAAGCACGTTTTTTGTGCCCAGCCCTGTGCATGTTGATGTGCAGTAAATCACATGATCTTCATGATAGCTGTCAAGGTCAGGGCCATTTTATCATTTCCATTTTACAGACAGGAATTGGGGCTTAGAAAGGTCCAGGCTGGAGGGTATCATGCTGAGTCAAATAAGTCAGAGAAAGACAAGTATCACATGATCTCACTCATATGTGGAATCTAAGTAACAAAATAAACTGATGAGCGGAGTGGATCCAGAGACATGGAAGCATGGAACAGAGTGGGGAATCTCAGAGGGAAGGGGAGAGAGGGTGGGTGGGTGGGAGGTAATCAACCAAAGACCTTGTATGCATATATGCATAACCCATGGACACAGACAATAGGGTGGTGAAGGCCTGGGGTGGGGGGCAGGGGTGAGCTGGAGGGAGTTAGTGGACATATGTAATATTTTCAACAATAAAGAATTATGTAATAAATAAATAAAATGACAAAAAAGAGAGAAAGGTCCAGGCCCATGCCCAGGGCCGTGCGACATGGAGTCAGCACTCCAGCCCGAGTTCCCAATACTGGTCTGCCCAGCAGCTCCACGTTGCTCACCACCCCTGTCCTAGGAGGAGCCAGGTCCCCTGAGGCCAGCCACCCTCCCCATAGCCGCCCCTCAGGCCCTTAGCACCGGTGGACCTGTGACCGGAACCCAGGCTCCCAGTCCCCACCCTCACTTGGCCCTTACCTGGCACTGTGCTTGCAGCTTCCGCACAGCGCGGCCCACGATGTAGGTCTGGCTGGGGGGCAGGCCCAGTGCCGCGTATACGGCCACATCTTTGGGGGATCCATAGCCAGCCACGATGTTCAGCTCCACCTGTGGTGGGTGAGGCCAGTCAGCCGCCCCTGGGACAGGGCATGAGGCTGGGAGTGGGGTCTGCTGGGCTTCCTGGGTCAGATATTTTAGGGAGCCAAGCTAGTTGGATAGAGGTGGGGCATAGAGTCCTACGTCACCAGGCACCGGGGGCACCCGGGGAGGCACCCTAGTTGGCCCTAAGGTTAGGGGCCCCTTGGAACATGAGAGGGCAGGACCATAGGACAGTTAAGGTCCCAGAGATGAGCTGAGGGCAGAGGACATGGGCTGAGGGCAGAGGCGGGTCCCTTCCCATCGCCGCACCTCCTGCACCAGGCTCTGCAGAAACATCGCTTTCTGGCGCAGCGGGTCATGGGTGAGGCCATCGCAGAAGGAGACGACGCCGTGGGGGAAGTTGTGCTGTGACAGCCAGGCCACCACACGGTGCTTCTGCATATCAGGCCGGCCCGTCACGTACACAATCAGGTAGCCCGCGTCCTGCCAGTGCCTGCGGGGTGGGGTGGCAGTGAGCTCCAGGTGCCAGGGTGGGGGTCGGTCTCCAGGGTGAGTCTGGGGGCGCTCCTACCTGACCACGTCCACAGCGCCGGCGCGCACCTTGGGGTCACTGCCCATGATGGAGACGCTGGCAGTGAAGGAGCCGTCTATGCTGAAGACCACGGCCTCGGTGCCGCGGGCCACCACTGTCAGGCAGCACTCGGCATAGGTGTGGTCGCCCCTGTGGTCCACAGGTGGGGTGAGCAGGTGGCGGCGAGGGGCAGCGGAGCCCCACCCTGCAGGGGAGTGGCCTGCCCCGCGCTCACCTGACCATCATTCGTACTGGGTAGACGCCAATGCCCAGCGCACGCTCAGGGGGCACCGGGAAAGTGAGGCGGCCAGAGCTGTTGGTGACCTCCGTGCCAAAGTGGATCCACTTGCCGGACAGTGGCTGTGTCATGACGTAGACGTCCACCTGGCGGTGAGAGGGGGTGAGCGTCCATGGGGGGGAGACCCTGGGCGCCACATGACTTTGAATGGAGGAGGGCACAGGTGGGCTTGTCATTAGGGGCGGATGGGGCCTCGGGGAGCCGCGTGTGTGTGTGTGTGTGTGTGTGTGTGTGTGTGTGTGTGACAATAAAGACACAGGAGGCGGGACGGGAGCACCCACGTGGGGGTGTGGTCGGCTGATGGGGGGGGCCCAAGGCCGCTGTGTCCTGACCTTCTCTCCAGTGAGCGTGACCACATCCAAGGGCCCGTACATGAAGCGCCCGTTCAGCACCTGGGGGCGGCCCTCGCACACCACTGTGTCGTTCGCTCGGTGGTTGGAAGTGACGTTCTGTTGGGAGGAGAGGACATGAGCCGGCAGCCAGATGTTGGGGATGCAGAGGAAGCAGACGAGAGAGACAGGCACCCAGACAGGGAGGCAGGGCAGGGGCTGGGAGGAGGCCCGGAGGTCAGGAGTGCCTGTGTGAGTGGACTGTGACATGATCAGATGCAGAGGATGACCTGGGCGGGTAAGTGCCCATCAGAGACCTAACTTGCAGGGGGAAGGGGAAGAGAACCTGGTTCCCAGGGGCGGGGCCAAGATATGATTAGGTGAGGCCAGGCCTCTAGGGGCGCGGGCTGGACCGGAAGGCCGCGTGGGCAGGGATCCAGCAGCCAGGGGGGGGGCCTCGCTTCCGAGTGCACCTACTCGGATCTTGACTTGCGTGCGTTTGCGCTGCCACTTCTCCCTGGGAAAGGCCGGGCTGTAGATGGACGGCTCCTCGCACTCGGGCAGCTGTGGCTGCTCCTTCTCGATCACCTGCACAGGACCAGGCTAGGTCACCTGAACGGGGTTCGGGGGCTGCCCCTCCCCCAGCCCGCAGCCCCCCATTCTTGTCTGGTTCCCATCCCTCAGTCCACATCCCGGGGCCCACCTGGCGCAGGATGAAGGCTACCACGTCTGCGGACTCCCAGTAGCTGGCGTGGAAGAGGTGGGGCAGCGTGACGGTGGGGAAGGCCGTGAGCGCCTCGGGGCAGTAGAGTGAGTAGTCAATCCGCTTGGTCCCCCACCATCGCTCCAGGACTGCACAGCCACGGTGGGCAGTGAGTCAAGGTGGCCTCCCACCCTGTGCCCACCTGCCTGGCCTCTGGGTGCTCTTCCCTCCCTGCTTTCCTCCAAGCCTGGGTGCTGGAGGGGAGGGGGCAGACCGGATGCTGGGGTTGGGGCATCTGGCTGGCTGACTTACTCTTAACCACCTCACTGGTGGTGCTGGGGGCCGCCGGCTGGGCCTGTGGCTCGGTGCCTAACTCACTGCCCTTCCAGAAGGCACCGCTGGTAGAGGTGGGCGTTGAGGGCACCAACATCTCCAGCTCCTCCAGAAAGAGGCCCGAGTGGGTCTGCAGAGCGTCAGCTGGGGGAGGAGGGGCACCCTCAGCAGCAGGCGGGGCTCCAGGACAGCTCAGCGCCCACACCTCCACCATCTTTCCTGCCAGCTCTCCTGGCCAGGTCATGGCTGAGGCTGAACCGCTCCACATCTGCTTGCGGGCATTCTCTCCTCTCAGCTCACCCCACAGCCTGCTGCATTCTTGCCGGAATGCCTGTCACCACCATCCCAATGCAGGCCCGCTTGTCTCATGGGCCAAATGCATCCATGTACATGTGAGAACCTATGGACACACAGCACCCCTACACACACCGCAGGCCCTCCGCACCCACTGGTGGCTGCTCTCACACAGGCATGCCAGTGTCACTCCCCTCCTCTAGTCCAGTCACCACCCACGGGCACAGAATGTCAGAGGGTCTGCAGACTTCCCCAGGGGCTGAGGTAGGGCTCGTGAGAGGTTGCCAGTGACGTGGGAACTACCTCATGTCTCCTAGGGTGATGGGGGCCATCCTCATTCCTATTGGGGCCCTCCTCCTACTCCCCTTTATCTTGGAGGGGGGCATACCCAGCAGCAGGGACGTGCCATCTCCCAGGGGGAACTTCTGGTAGCGGGGTATGGCCAGTGGGGCGATGGCCTGGAACTTGGGGGCCAGCAGGGGCTCAAGACGGCAGGCGCAGGGGTCAGCCGCGTGGAAGAGGTTGTAGATCTGCTCACAGGCTGGGCGCATCTGGGCCACTGGAATCCAGGAGACAGAGTGGGAGGAGTTCACCTGGGCATTCTGGGAGGTAGGGGGGTGGGCAGCAGCACCCTGACATGCTGTGTGACCCTGAGCCAGCTCTTCCCAAACTACACTCCCTGGGAGGTCACCAGGGTCCTGCTTGGTGAGACAGTCTCTTGGCTAAGAATATGCCAGAGCCTTCGCTTTGCTGAGGTGGTTCAGGATGAAGTGGTTCCCATGCTTGTTGGACCTCTTCTCACACCCCGGGCATCTGCGGGCGTGAGTTCCTCCCGGTGCACTGTGGGAAACTTGGCCTGGGCAAGCCCCTTCTTTCTGGGCCACAGGTTCCCTTCTCTAGCCAGGATATTTCACTGGCGCAGTGCGGGGTGGCAGTAACGCCAGCGTCTCAGGTGAGATAGATGTGGAGGAGCCGGGGGAGGGCAGACGAAGGACGGGGCGCGGCCCCCACCCCACCCTTAGGGCTCACCCTCCAGGGCAGGCATCACGGTCTTCCGCAGAGCCAGCACCAGGCCCAGCGGGGAGCCGAAGAGGAAGAAGCCGGAGACCTTGAAGTCCAGGCGGGCAGCGCTGATGGAGCCCTCAGGTGCCTCCGAGGTGGCAGTGGGTGGACAGGAGGCTGTGCTTGCCCGCCGGGGCTCCCCCGAGGAGGAGGCAGCGGTGGGGGCCACCTGCAGGCTGTGGGGGAGGGCTGCTCAGTGCTGCTGCCTCAACAGCCCAGCACCAGCCCTGCTGGGGAGGGGGCAGGAAGGTCACCTGTTCTGGGAGCCCTCGGGTTCAGGATTGGCCATGTCGCTGGGGGTGCGCTGGGCGAGCAGGGCCGAGGGTTCTGGGCTGCTCCGGCCCAGCCCCTCCATTCCATCTGCCAGGGGGTCCTTTACTGGGCCGATTTCCGGGGAGAGCAGCTCATTGTTCTAGAAGGAACAGGGGACCGAAAATCCTTAGGAACGAGACGATGTGGTTTCTACTTATTTGGAAGTGAGGAGAGAGGCTTAGATGCTGGGCAGGGAGTCAAAGCAAGTGGGTGGGCAGAGCCTTGGAGGGGACAGAGCGAGGCAGCAGAGGACACGACGCAGGGCACAGAGGTCATGTTAAGGGGGCAGAGCCCGAGAGATGGAGGGACGCCGCCCTCCTGAGGAGCAGGGTACCCCACACTGACCATGCTCCCTCGGCGGCTGCTGCCCCGGCTCCCCGTGCCCGCGCAGGCGCTGTGACAGAGGGCATCAAAGCCCAGGATCCCGCCTACGGCGTCTCCGATCAGCACCACCTGGATGAGAGGGTGGCACCATCAGGGGGGGCCTGACCGGCGATGGCGGGACCCCCCAGCAAGCTCCCCGGAACGTCCCAGCTCCTGACCTGCCCGCAGAAGCCAGCGCCCTCAGCAGAGCTCAGGAAGGCGGCATAGGCCTGGTTGGTTCGGGCGATGACAGTGGCCACAGCGCTCTGGTATCGGGAGGATGAAGTGGCCAACAGCGGCAGGGCGGCCAGCGGAATGTGGTCCTGAGAGCGGGACAGGCTGTCGCCATCGTGGCTGTAGGGACTCAGGCTGGAGGAAGAGGAGGTGTGGTGGGTGGCTGGGGGTCTGCAGCCCCTTCACTGCCCCCTCCGAGTCCCCTGGGCCTGCTGGCAGGTGCTAGCGCTGGGGGGCCTTTGTGGGCGGCGTCAGCACCCCAGAAGCCTCTGGGATGAAGCCACTGACTAGAAACTGAAGCGCAGCTCTGAGGCTGACCAGCCAAGGTGTCTGGCTTCCCGGCTCCCTCCCCCTCCCCCCATGGGGTCTTCTCGGTCCCTGGAACCCCCAGGTGGATCTCTGCAGCTTGGGGACCCTGTATCCCCCCCCCGCCCTCCCACCCCTGACCAGTACTTGGAGACAAGGGCATAGGCAGCAGCACAGATGGGTGGGCAGGGCACCAGGCGCAGGGCCACGTGGCCCAGGGCCTCCGGGAAGTGGATGCGGGTGATGGCCTCGAAGGCCAGGTTCAGCGTCTGCACGTCCGCCTGCTTGGAGTTGGCATCTCCAGGGCCGGAGTCCAGGATGCTGCCGCTGTGCAGGATGAGGAAGAGGGCGTGGACCGCACATGCCTCGGGCCCCAGCTCCCCAGCTCCGTCTAGGCCCTACGGGGCACAGCGGGTACCGGGGGTGTCAGACAGTGGCCTGGCAGGGGGGTGGGCAGCACTGAGACACAGGTGGCTGGTCATAATTACCTCGGAGTCCCTGGGTGCTCGGGCCCTGTCCCTCATATCTTTGGCAGCCTCGGCTCCGGGGTCTATAGGACAGGGGACAGCCGGTGAAAGAGACCGAGGGGCCTGTGGGGGTCCCTTCATCTGACACGTTAGAGCCTCCTGCTCTTCTGTCCGCCTGAGTGGCACGCCCAGCCCCCACCTTCCTCTGACCTCTCCCTCGACTGTCCCAGGTCATTTCACATTTCTGTGCCGCTCCTCTGCCCCCAGGGATGCCTCTTCCCACAATGCCTGTTTGCTTGGAAAATTCCTTCTAACTCTGCCCTGTCCAAGATGGTAGCCACTATCCAGCTGTGCCCATTTACATCGAAGTGAATTAAAATACAGCTCAGCCTTTGGCTCCTCGGTCACATTTCAAGTGCTTGATAACCACGTGTGCTAGTGGCTAGAACCTGTCCATCAGCACAGAAAGTTCTGCTGGACAGAGCAGGTCCCATCCTTCAGAATCCAGCTGAGACCCCAGCTCCCATGTGAAATCCTGCCTCCAAATGAATTGCTCTATTCTTTGTGCTATGTCTGAACCTGGAGTACAGTCCAGCCATCCCTCCGTCCACCCATTACCCCCTCGCTATCCATCTGAGTATTTAATGAGCACCCTCTCTGGACTGACATTCATTTTCGGGCCCCGCTAAATTAGGACCGACTTGTCTTTCGAGTCCCCACTGCACGTGGGGTGCCGGCAGCCCGATCCGGGACCTGTACCTGGCGCCCCCTCGGCCTCTGTCGGGGAGGCGAAGGCGTCGATGAAGTCATTGGAGTTCCACTTGGTCATCTCCTTGGGGAAGACCTCATCGCTGTCCGAGAAGCCTTCTGAAGGGACAGGGGGTGGCAGACCTTGGTGTCATGGGTGGGAGACCTTTCTCAGGAACACACCCGCCGCCACCAGGGCCCACAATGCTGACCGTGGGCATCAAAGAACTCGTCTTCAGAGCTGTTCTCAGAGTCCCGGGCAATGTTCTGCATGCGCCACTCAGACAAGCTCTGAGGAGACACACCCCCTGCAGGACCACATCAGCATCAGCCTGGGCATCAGCCTGGGCATCAGCCTGACGGTTGCTCCCTCCCATCCCTGTGCTGCAGCCTCACCTCCATGCTGGGACGAGTAGGAGGAACGAGAAGATGAGGACCACTGCTTGCCGAAGCTGGCATCAGGTGAGGCGTCGGGGCCCAGGGGGACCTCAGGCCCATCGGGGGTACCCGCATGGCTGGCCCCGCCCTGGGCCTCAGCGCATGGCTTCCCAGAGGGCTGGGCCTCAGGCCCCTCACTGTCCATGTTGCACTTGGCCATGCGCTGAGCTAGCATGCGGGCTGTCTCCTCCTCCAGTGCCCGGATGTCGGCCATGCTCAGATCTGTCCACTCGTCCTGCCAGCACCAGGCCTGGCGGTGGGCGCGCAGCATCACCCGACGAAGACCTGTAGGTGCCCGGGCATCAGAACAATGCCCTCCCCACTCCAAGTCCCCTGCCACGGCGTCCACATGCTTGGCCTTCAAGGCCGGTTAAAGGCTCCCCTGGGCACAGCACCTCCCCAGAGCCAGAGTAGGGCAGGGCGAGTGCTACCCTGGGGATGGGAGTGGAAACTGGGACATTTGCCCTCCTGCCCCACCTCCTTCCTTGCCCACTACCTCTTCCATCCCTCTGGACACCCCAACTCTGAGCACTGGCCGCACCACCACACCACAGGAAGCTGGAACCAATGCTTGTTTCGCTTTTTCATCTGGCTTTCCACTGACTTGTTCAGAGGAGTGAACAATTAAGGCATTAACAGCCTAATGAAATTGTTGATAGTTAATGAAGGTGTTAATAGTTAATGGAAGTGTTGGCACTTAAAGAAGGCTGTAGGGAAAGATGATACTCAATCTGGGATATTTTCATCTTAAGCAGGGGGATAGAGTTTAAAACCTCAATATCTAGGAAATACAGCAATAATGGTCGAATTATAATAACAAACTTCTGGAAGGGAATATATCTGAATCTTAATAGTGGTTATATGTGAGTGATTTTATTTTCTTATTTGTGCCTTTGGTATTTTTCCAAATGTAAGACAAGGAGCCTGTATTACTCTCTGAGCTAAATTTCCTCATCTGTAAAATGGGAATAATAGTCCTTACCTTGAGGGGTGTTGTGTGTGTTAAAGGAGATCTTGCATGTTGTGACCAACATTAGCTTTTAACATCTGGCCCAATCTCCCCCCATTTACAGAAGGGAAAGTTCAGGTGCAGAGAGGGGAAGTGGCTCGATGGGGCTTCCATGAGAGCCTGTATGTGAACCCAGGCCCCTGGACACCCCCATCCAGGCCAGGGCTCCTTCTAACTGTGGTTGGCCCACCCTCAGACCTGGGAGGTGGGGCAGGGTTGAGCTGCAGGAGCTGTGGGGTTAGGTTTAGGGTGGAGTGAAACAGGGGCTCCTGGATATCATGGCCAGAGGATGGGTCTCTGGGAGCTGGGGGTGGGAGGAGCCCTGGGAATGACATCAGAGTCACAGTCTGAGCCTGCACTTTAGCATGTTGCCAGTTGGGGTTGGCGACCCTCCTGAAGGTCCCTAAGTCTCACCTGATGCACAGAAGGGTTTCGAATCTTTGACCTGGAGACCATGTCGCCAGCTTCTTGCCCTCCTGACTCTTACTGTACCTTAAGGCTAGTCTGCCCCGACCCTGGCCAGGCTGTGCTGCTCCCCTCTGCCTCAGCGCTCACCACATCAAGTGGGAATGATGGCTTTACGCTCTGTGTCCCATGAGCATCCTGGCTCAGGCGCTGGGCTGGTGCCTGCTGGGTAAATGGAACCTCCCGCGGCGTGGTGCTCACCGACGTCGTGGATGAACTGCTCGATCTTGGCCTGCATGCCCCAGTACCGGAACTCGACCTTGCACAGCTTATAGGCGCACATGAGGGGCCCCGTCTGAGCCGCCTTGTGTGCCCAGTCATCAGCCAGCGGTCCTCGGCCGGTCTTCACGGAGCGGTACAGCCGGGGGTCCTCTTCTGCTTTGTACTCTCCTGGGGCCACTGCGTCCCGCACGATGTCTATGGTGTCTGAGGGGGTGCCAGCAGCACTGAGCACCGCCAGCCCCCTCCAGCCCCCGCCACCCCCCTCTGCCTCCGGATCGGGAGGACATCCTTTTGAAGACGGGAAGCCACGGCCCGAGAGAGCCTGGGAACTGTCAGAAGCTACCCATCGAGGCGTCAGATAGCCTGAGAGGGTCCCCAGCCCCCCGCCCCCCGCCACTGGCTTCAGGCCTCACCCAGGATGCGCTGTCTCCTCTCAGCCCCGCTCAGGTTAAAGACATTTGGTTGCTGCCCCCCATCAGGCAGATAATAGGTCTCTATTTCAATGGAGAATTTCTCCACAAAGGGGCAGGTGTACCTGGGCAGAGGTTAGGAGCAAGGGTCACTGCTGTGCCCACCAGGGCTCTTCCCCTTGTGGCCCCAGGCCTGTCCCGCCCACTCACCGGGTCCGGGTGTAGGGATAAGCGTTCCAGGATTCTTCCTCCACCTGCAGGGCGGCCTTGGGCAGCAGCGCCCGGAACCAGCCTGGGATGTGGGAGCCCACGTGGTACACCTTGTGTGTGTACTGCCCACTGCCACCGGGCCCATCTGTGTAGGGCCTGTTGGCCAGGATCTCCACGCCACTGCCCTCACCACTCGACTCCTCCCGGCTCTTTTTCTGCAGTCCAGGACAGAGCAGAACGTGGAGCTCAGCTCCAGCTCAGCTCCTGGGATCCCAGCTTTCCCTGGGCCCCTGGGGTGCTAGTCCTAGCCTTTCCAACGCCCTGTGACCCTACCCTGCCCCCTGCTGCTCCTGGGGTCAGGATCACAGCTGCTGTCCAGTCCCCCACGGGTTCTGCAACCCAATACTCATTCAGTCAGTCAAGTATCTATTGAGTGTCTGCTTCAGGCCAGGCCTTGTTTAGGGTTATATTAGTCAGGATATGTTGGACAGAATAAAGACCCCTGCCCTCGTGGAACTTACGTTCTAATGGAGGCAGACAGACACAGAAAAAGCAAATTATATGGTATGTTGGAGATAAAGTGCTATGGGGAAAAGAGAGCATAGATTAGGGTAAGGGGGGTTGAGATAAGGGTTGCATTTCCATAGATGGGCAGAGAAGGCCTCGGGAGAAACATCTGAACATGACTTCAAGGAGGGGTGGGAGGCGCGGAGTGGACGTGGGGTGGGAGGAAGTGTGCAAGGCAGAGGGGAGCCAGTGCAGGCTCCTGAGGCGGGAGCACGGTGCACATGCTCCAGGGGCAGCAAGGAGGCCGGGGTGGGTGGGCTGAAGAACTGAGGAGAGTAAAAGGGGCCCTACCACTCTGAGGACCTGACCCTGGACCCCTCCCTCTGTGGACCCCACAACCAGCCCCTGCCACACCCCTCCGAGTCGGAGAGCACTCAGATCCTGCCCTTTTATAGCTCTGGAGCCCAAACTTGGCCCACGCCACCTCGAGGCTGGATCCTGGCCCTCTTGCCCCTGAAGACTGATCCTGAAACACGTCTGGAACAGGCCTCCCTGAGGGCCTGGGCCAACCCTCTCCCCTCTCTGCGAGCCTGCCTGGCCCATTTTTCTCACAGCCCAAGCCAGGCCCTACTCCCTTCCTCTTAGCCCAGACCTCCCTCGCTTATCCTCCGGGGTCCTCGACTGCCCCTGTGCTTCAGTTTTGGTGCCTCATCCCATCCCATCCTCACCCCCTCTCCCTGACCTGGGCTTTGCCAGGATCCTGCGGACTCTGGGGACCCCCTCCCACTCCCTGCCTCTCACTCTTGCCTCCCCATGTACTGCCTACCCCTACAGGATTACAGATTCTAAGGAGGATTAAAGGAGATCATACATGGGCCGGGCACTGGGGGGATGGGGAGCCAGGCTAGGCCCTTCTGCCTTTCCCCCCACAGCCCTTACGATCTCCCCCTGCAGCGGAAGGGGGACCTCTCTCTCCTCCTCTGGCTTCAGCCCTTTCCAGGCCCGGAGCAGGACTGGTGGGGCTGAGCCCCAGCCCCCTGTCCCAGGTGCGGCCTGCATGCTCCTGCATGAAGTAGGGCCCCCTTGGCCCCCCGCTTCCCATCGCTCTCACCAGGATCATGTAGAGCTGGGCCACCTGGTACTCGTCCAGGCTCATGGGCAGCAGAATGTGGTACTCCTTGATGAGCATCCTGGAAGCGCTCAGCGGGATGCGCGCGGCCTCCGCTCCGCCTGGCGCAGGGCACGGCGCGGCAGTCAGTGCGGGGCGGCGGCGCGCAGTCCCGAGCCCTGCGCGCAGGCCGAGGGGTTCGGGCCGCAGGACCCCATGCCCGGGCCCACCACCCGGGCGGCAGAAGCGAACCCAGCGCTGCCGCGGGGAGCCGGGAGCCGCAGCGAGGCTGAGCGCTGACCTCTTTTCGGCGTAGCCCCCGCCCCCCGCCAGCCCGTCTCCATGGCAACCGCGAGCTGACGCGCGCCCCCCGGAGCAGCGCGGGGCTGGCCACCCTCGCCTTTCCCGCCGCGTTCTAAGTCCCCTCGGAACAGCATCCCTCGGGGACCCGCCCACTGGAGCCCCCGCGCCCCTCCTCCCCGGCCTGCCTTCCACAGGCGGTCCCTCGGGCCGTCTCCTGCATCCCTTTCCTGGGGTCGGTGGGGTCTCGTGTTCCCCACTCCCTTCGTCCATTTAAAACCTTGTCCCCTGGGGTGTCTCTCCACGGAGCGTCCCCGTGCGCCCCTCCTCTTGGCATCTGCCAGTGTTCCCCACGCCCCACACCCGAACCTGCCTTCCAGGACCAGATAACTCACCCCTGCGCCCCCCAGACCTGCCTTCCCCACCATGGCCGGCAGCCCCGTCCTCGACTTCCCCCTGCCCAGCATCCTGCCCAAGGGTTGGCTCCTCTTCGGGCTGAGGCGAGAGGCTCCACCTGGTATCCCACAGGCTCCCGAGCCTGAGACCCCGCTC
>NW_005871463.1:494157-520365 GCF_000147115.1 Myotis lucifugus | reverse complement strand
AAGCAAAGCCAGCCTCTCAGCTCCCGGAGCCACTCTTTCCCCTACTTAAAGCTGGAAGGCGGAGGCCAGCAGCCAGGAGCCGGGTCCCTTCCGAGGTTAATGGACGGCCGGGGCAAGGAGGGGCAGGCTGCGTTGCCTCTCTCCCACCAACTGCCACCACTCTGTCTTATCTTTCCCCACTTTCTCCCCAGCCACCCGGGTTAAGCAGAAATTCCCAGACTCAGAAAGGGCTAAGAGCTGAGAGGAACACTCCAAATTTTTTTTTATTTTATACAAAAAAAAGGCATGTTTAGCAAAAAGCCCCCTGAGAAAAGAGAGGTTATGGCCCAGGAGACAAGGCAGGGAGGTGACAGGCCTTCTGAAGGCCTGCTGGGGGAGAAGGGGTCTGGGACAAAGTGGTGAGAAGTCCTGGGTAAGTGCTGAGTCGTGGGGGCTACAGGAAGAAGAAAACTCCAGTTGCATCAACACTGACGGCAGCTCATGAGTGGGACTCACAGTGACCTCGCTGCTAAGTATTCCGGGGGTTCCAAGTTAGTGCTGCCAACGAGTGAGAGCCACCCCCTGGTTCCTGGAGAATACCCACCAAGGGACACAGGACAGGAAGTGCAACTCGGGGTGAAGGCCAGGGAGAAGCAGGTGCCCTGCAGTGGCCAGGAAAGGTCCAGACTCGAGGCGGAGGTGCTTCCTGTTACGTGCGGGCGTTCCGCTCTGTCTCCGCCAGGCACTCTCTGACTAGGGCCCGGGCATGGATGATGCCTGGGGTGGGGGTGGGAGTGGGGATGGGGAAGTAACATACAGGGTCTCAGTGACCCTCCAGTCCCACCCACCCCCTCCAGAAGACCCCTCCCTCCCCACCCGCTTTCCCTTCAGTTAGAGGGACCATAATCTAAAGAAAGGCTAGATGAGATTTGGCTAATCCTCAAATGTATCCTGTTGAAATACAAATTCCCTGGTCCCTCCCTGGAAACCAACTAATTTTCAATTCAGTTCAATACACCTATGGATGGTAACCCTGCCCCTAGTCTAGGCTGGGCTGGGCTCAGGTGGCCTCCAGGGGTCCGTCCTTCCTGGGGGTGGGGGCCTGGCCTCACTCACCTCTCTTCAGGCGCTCCATGGCGCTCTTGCTGCCAGCATAGGTGGGCCGGATCTCTTTGCCCATCTCCTCTATGACCGACAACAAGTCCGTGTAGGTGCTCTGGGAGCCCTGGGCGCCGGGTGGCTTCATTGCCTATGTCAAAAGAGAACAGGGTAGTGAGCTCAGGCCCTGGGGCAGATTGCCAGCCCCCAGCCATAGGCAAGCTCTCGGCCCCACTCACCTGCACATAGCCCATGGAGGGCGGTCCAAAGTCGTTAAACAGTGGTCTGAAAGGGGCAGCAGCTCCAGGCACCGAGCCCGATGGCGAGGGGACACTTCCGGCTGCAACAATGTGCGAGTTAAGAAGGTCAGAGCGGGACAGGGACTTTTCTTCCTAGCGTTCCAAGCCCCCGACTGGCCCGATTCCTTCCAAAGGGATGCTCATTCCGGGATGCTCAACTTCAGGGACAAACCCCTCCCCCTGCATCCCACCAGACCCTTACGCGACCACGCCCACTTCCCAGGCAAACAAACTGAGGCTCTGGGAGTGTAGGTGACAGGCCCAGAACTGCTCCACTCAGGGCCGTCTTCTTTTCGAGACCTCGACCGCCCGGGCAGACGAACAAGGATGGAGCTGGATCCTCACCTGTAGGGACTGGGGTGCCGGGCCCAGGGGTGCTGGAGCCCGGGGTGCTGCTGGGGGCGGGGGCGATGGGTTTGTAGGACATCCCCAACTCTTGGGTGCAGCGGACGCCGGCCGGCCGCTCCTCCGGGGTTGGCTGCCTGGCCACTCAGCTGCGCTCTGATTGGCAGGCGGGCTGCACGCCCCTAGTAAATAGAGCTCTGGCCGGAAGGGCGGACAGGCACAAACGCTCTCTCACTCCCGATTGGTGTGCAAAGATGTCACTCGGACCTCCTCATTGGCCGAGACCGGCCCCAATAGGCCGCAACCGCTGCCGATTGGTCGCTGCCTTCCGGACCTCGCACCTGTCTGCTTCGGATTGGGCGGTGCCCGTCGCCCTCTGCAATTGGAGAGTTCGCGGCTCGGCACCGCGCGCTCTCAAACCGATTAGTCCCAAGACTCGAGAGGCGGGGCCTCGGAGCCGGGACCGGAGTCCAGCCGCCGGCGGTTCCCCCTGAGGGGTCTTCAAAGGTGCGGGCACGGCCCCCGCGCCTCACTCGCGTTGCTTCGCACGTCCGCTCCGCGCCGCCGGCCTCGGTTCAGCGGGGGTTGCTGTAGCCTCGGTCCATGTGGGCTGCTGTTACCGCCGCCAAGGAGCGCGCCTTTCCTCCGCCCGGGACGCCGGAGGACGCAGGGCTTTGACGTTCCGAGCCCTGCGTCTCACCCCGTGCGCTTTTACGTCACCTTTCGCCGGTTCAACAACCTGTTCCCGATCTGCGCACGCGCCCTCCGAAAGCATTCGTTTGTTTCTATGGAAACGGGTCCCTCACCCACACCACCGGCGCACCTATTCCTCCGAATTGCCTTGTTCTCGGGTCTAGGCTAGTGTTGGATCCAAGGGCGACTCAGAGACCCTTCAGTCTGCTCCTCCAAGGCCCCCCGCGTAATGACAATAGTTGGAACAGCTGACCTTTGTTCAGTGCTGACTGCATGCCAGGCCCCGTAGCCAAAGAGAGGATGGACTGGAGTCAGGATGACAGTGCGAATCGCACATCACCCCCACGAGCGATTTTCTCTTGGGCAAGTTGCTTACCTCCATATGCCTCAGTTTCTCCGTCTATAAACGTGGAGACGCTAATCACTACCTCACAGGGTTGTCGTGTGGATTAAATAATTATTTATAAAGTGTTCATTGTTTTCTTCTCTTTTCTGTCCCACTCCAGTGCCTCCAAATCCTTCCATTTTTTTCCACCCAGAACCTTCCCCTCAAATCTCATTCCTCCCTACCCTAGATCTTACACTCTCTCCAAACACTAACCCTTTCTCCCAGGCTACTTCTCCCTGAAAACTGTCTTTGTGTGCCCTCCATGCCTCCAAGTCTATAGTTTTTCTCATCCCCAGGACATTCATTCACTCATCCAACAAACGTTTTCTTTCTTCTTTTTTTTTTAAATAACTATTTGTCAATGGTTAAGTACCACAATAGATACTGTTTTTTTCTTTTTAAAAAATATTTTTATTTCAGAGAGAAAGGGAGAGGGAGAGAGATAGAAACATCAATGATGAGAAAGACTTATTGATTGGCTACCTGCTGCATGTCCCCTACTGGGGATCGAGCCCACAACCCGGGCATGTGCCCTTGACCTGGAATCGAACCCAGGACCCTTCAATCCCCAGGCTGATGCTCTATCCACTGAGCCAAACCAGCTAGGGCATCCAACATTTTCTGACTCTGTCCTATCTCCCAAGCCTTTGCTAGACATTGATATGGAAATGAATAGCCACAGCCTCTGTCCTCAAGGAGCTCCTATTCTCAAGGAAGACACAGGCAAAGGCACACAGTGCAGTAAGAGAGTGTGGAGGCTGGGACAGGGAGCATCGTGTTTAGCTTAATATAGATACAGTTGGTGACATGTAGCAACATTTATAAATGTATATATATACACAGGTTACTGTATACACATATCTCCTCACACTGTATCAGCTGAGAGGGCCTAGAAGCAATCTAGTATCCAGCTCTTTGTTTCTAACACCATTCTCCAATAAAATGAACCAGAGTTCCTTGCAGAAATGGCTGATTCAAGGACTAGGGCAGGAAATATACAACCTGATCCCAGGGCATTTTGTAGTGAAGAAAGTAATAAAATGCTGAAAAACAAAACAAAACCCCAAAGGAGAGTTAACTTGGGGTGGTGAACACACAATGCAGATGGTGTGTTACAGAATTGTCACCTGAAGCCTACATAATTTTATTGACCAATGTCATCTCAATAAATTCAATTAAAAATATCAAAGAAAAAACAATAAATCAGTAGAGAGAAAAAAACAAACCTACACTGATTGGGGTATGTGAAAGGGAGACAGGAGCACACTGAAAGAGCTTCCAATGGCCCAAACTGGGACTGTCTGAACAACAGAATAAATGAAATAGTATTGGATTATAACTTAAAGTACAGAATAAATACCTATGAGTCCATATGAGTGCAAACACATGATTGACTGAATAAGCAAATAAATGAATAAGTGGGGGAGAAGAGACCAATCTTGCATACAGAAGAATCCCAATTCCAAATAATTTATGTCGATACTCTGCTCTTAAACGTGGGCTATGCATGGTGATTTCCTTCCAAAGAATATAGTATGCAAAGAGAGAAAAAAAGAGTAATTCTATAGTATAGAAATCTGATAAACACTGCCTCTAGCCAGCTGATCAAGGTCAACATCAATAGTGATGTCATGTTGGTAGTACGCACCGTTGGTATGAAAGATGAGAGCGGCACCTTGTCTCTGTGCTCTTCCTCCCCCAAACCCATAACTACGACGAACCATGAAGGAAACAGACAAATTTCAGTTCAGAGACATTATGTAAAATACATAAAGTACCTGACCAGTCCTCCTCAACACTGTCAAGATCATAAAATGTAAAAAACAAAGTCTGAGGAAGCATCAACCAAGAGGGGCCTAAGGAGACATGGTGTCTAATGTAACGTGGTCCTGGATGCTGTGGAACCGAAAAAGGGCCATCCGGAAAAAAACGGTTGAAATATGCATAAAATGTGGGCTCAGCCAATAGTAATGTATCAGTATACGTTCATCAGCTGTGACAAATGTGCCCTTCTAATGTACAATGTGACTAATGGTGTAGTGGTTACTTTTATGTGTCAACTTGACAGGATCCTGGGGTTCCCAGGCCTGTGGTCAACCGTGATTCTGGGGGGTCTGTGAGGGTGTATCTGGGTGAGATGAACACCTGTTGAATCAGTGGACTAAGCCAAGCAGGTTGCCCTTCCCAGTGTGGTGAGCCTCATCCAATCAGCTGAGGACCTACATAGAACAGAAAGGCGGAGCGAGAGGGAACTTCACCGGCCTGCCTGTGGAGCTGGGACGCCGGTGTTCTCCGGACCTCAGTCTGGAGCCCATGCCATCACCCTTCCTGGGTCTCAGGCCTCCGGGCGTGGGCTGGAACCGCACCACAGGCTGTCCTGGGCCTCCAGCGTGCTGACTGCAGGCTTGGGGACTGCTCAGCCCTCATAATAACCTGAGCCAATTACTTATAATAAGTATCTTCCACATACACATACACATACACATACACATACACATACACATACACATACACACCTCCTATTGGTTCTGTTTCTCTGGAGAACCGGGCCTAACACATAGAAGAAGCTGGGTTTGGGGTATATGGGAACTCACTGGACTGTCCTCGAAATAATTCTGTAAACCGAGAACTGTTCTAAAATAAGTTCTGATAGAATGATGGTTACCTGGGTGCATACACAGGTAAACATTCATTGTACTATCCTCAGATTTATACGCCTCCCGGAATGCATGTTATACTCACACTATTTAAAGTAGACTTAAGTAGTTGAGACCTTCTGGGCTTGCAGCCTTGTGGGGTAAGAGGGCCCATGTGAGAACTGGTGGGGCTGTGGACACTTCCGGTGCCAGTATATACACTGCAGATAATTAAATCCATCCCAGCAACTCCCTCAAACCACCAACCACAGAGCCTCCCTGGCTGGGGGGCCACCGGGTGGTGGGAGGCTAACCCTGAGGGGGTTCCAGCCTTCCCCTGGCATGTACCCTCCAACCCCTGCGAAGAGGACAGACATCTCAGGAAGCAATGCCGTGTGTGCCAACTGGTGGAGGGTGTCAGAAGGAGGACGGGCCATGGCTCCCAGTGAAGCCAATGGCCTGCGGCAAGTCCTCCCCCACAGGCCTGCCAGACTGGCTGGCAGGAGAGATCGCCTAATTGGGGATTACGGATTAATTGGGATCTTCCAGGAGAGTGATGTTGAGCTGCTGCAGCCAGGCCTGGCACCTCGGTGTGCAGGCTCTGGGCTGGGCAGGGCACGGTGGCTGCCCACCTGCTCGGCCCCAGGGCCATTGCGCTGGCCGCAGTGACGATGAAGACCAGGTACGGGGCTGACGGTCAGCCGAGCTCTGCAGACCAGGCCTTTGCTATAGCTGGAGGCCTGTCCTGGGTCCACCCTGACCCTCAGGCATCCTCTCTTGTTGGCACTGAGATGTTAGAGTCTCCAGGCCTGAGTGCCCCACCTCCCCTTCATCCTGACTGTATGGGACGATGCTAGTCCCTTGTCCTCCTGGAGGCTTCTGGTGCCAGGCACAGGGGTGGGTTCATCTGAGAACCATGGGGGATCCTGGCTAGTTCCTGAATATTTTAGGGAGAATAATCTGGCAGCGTGCCCTACATGGCCCAGGGGGAGAGATGTCAGTGGCGCTGTGTGACCTCTAGCAAGTCACTTAGACTGGGCCTCTGGGTTTCCTCAATCTGGAAAACGGGGCATGAAGACGAGAGGAGGGTTGGGGTGAGCAGATGTGTCATTCGGGTCCCCCAGGAAGCACAGTGAGATGAAGTTAGGAATGCAAGGCAGAGAAAGGCAAGAAAGCAAGGTGGCAGGAGGCCTCAGCTGTGAGGCCAGCCTGGCCATGCCTCAGCGAATGTAAGGGGAGTTCGCAGCGGAGACCGCCCCGGAGAGGAACCTCGAGTAGGGCAGAAATGTGTGTGTTCTGGCGCCCTCCACGCTGGGCCAGTGGCTGGGGGCTCGGAAAGAGCTGTCTTCTGAAGGGACCCACAGCCAGAGCCCAACAGCGTCGTCTCTTCCTAGCCGAGAAGTAAAGCTGGGAAGAACTCAAGTTCCCTCTCAAAGGGCTCTGAGCAGCACCCCTCCCAGAGAGAATGAGATCGATCTTGGGAAAAGCCCTCACACATTTGCTCCACCCTCTAGACCAGTGATGGCTAACCCTGTGAGCTCGGCGTGCCAGCATTTTGAAAAACCCTAACTTAACTCTGGTGCCGTGTCACATATAGAAATTTTTTGATATTTGCAACCATAGTAAAACAAAGACTTATATTTTTGATATTTATTTTATGTATTAAATGCCATTTAACAAAGAAAAATCAACCAAAAAAATGAGTTCGCATGTCACCTCTGACACGCGTGTCATAGGTTCGCCATCACTGCTCTAGAGCAATCCTGGGTCTGGCAGGGGCCCTTCACAGGATGAGGGCCCCCACGCACCCAGCTCTGGGAGAAGCAGGCTGGTTTACTCGTTCAGGGACCTTTCCGGACACTTGCTGGGGGCCCAGGATCCATTGAGGGCCCCTGCTCACCCAGAGCTCACAGTCCAGGGGGCTTGTGACCCAGGACTTAACCTCCGGGGGCCAAATACTGGGTCCTCCAGGGTGAGGAAATGAGAGGCGAAAGCCATCTCCCCAGGTCTGACGGTACTTTATTGTCAGAGAAACAGAGATGGTCTTGGTGGGGGGGTGGGGGAGTGGGGGTGGGTGAGGGCAGGCAAGGGCATTGCACACAGATGGGGGGTGGGGGGAAGAGGCAGAGGGTCCCAGCTGGAGGCAGTGGGCTTCCAGGAACACACTCGTGGGCAGTGGCTGTGGTCTCAAGTCCTCTCCGCTGCCTCCAGCTTCTGCGCAGGCTCAGCGAGACATCATTCGCACAAACTCTGCCAGGACAAAGAGGAGGTTTCGGGTCTGCTCTGTGGACCCCAGTAGAGGGGGGGCCCACATACGGGCCTTGAGGTGTGAGGGAGTGTGGTCAAGTGAGTCTCCTGCATCTGATCGGTAACAGGTCTGTCTCTAGGCCAAGAAGAGGGGCTTTGTCTGGTGGACAGAAAACATCGTGTAACTCAACTATTTTCTCTCTGCTTTGGCTGCTAGGAAGCTCAGGAGCAACTCTGGGGCTGCATCCTGATTTTCCGCGGCTTCTGTGATGACCTGACCCCTGTGCTCCCTCCGTGTCGAGGAGGAGCTGGGTCCGGATTGGGCTGCCTGGATTCGGATCGCTGCTTCATCTACTTCCTGTCGCTGAGCACTGACACTTTCCTAGGAACTGACTGACTGGCTTCTGGCTTCTCCGGTTCACGGGAAGATAAAGCTCCTCCCTGCTGGGTCCTCCTGATGATTTCCTGGGAGAGGATTGGGGCGCTTCGCTCAGGCCTGGCCCACAGCAAACGCTCTGCCTCTATTGTTCTTTCTCTGTTAGAAACCTCCCAGGGGGTGTGGTGGCCGGCGGTACCTTCAAAGTCGATCAGGCCGTCCCCGTTGAGGTCAATGTCCTGAAGGATCTCGTCCACCTCCCGCTGGGTGAGGCGCTCCCCCAGCAGGACCTTGAGGGCCGCCCGGAGCTCGCCCAAGCTGATGCAGCCATCCCTATTGGTGTCAAACTGCGGCGGCGAGGAATCGTTCAGTCACCCAGCCCCTCTCTCACCGCACACAGCAGGCCCCACGCGCCCTCAGCCCTGGGGCCTCACCTCTCGGAAGGCATCCCGCAGCTCCCGCACGCCAATCATGTCTGCCGTCTCGGCCAGCAGCTTGGGGCCCATCAGCTCCACAAAGTCTTCAAAGTCCACCTTCCCGCCACCTGGGGGCCGTGCTCATCAGAGATACTGGCCGGCCCTGGCCCTCCTCTGTAACTGCCCTTCTCCCTCCGGGCCCCACAGGCGGGGCCATCTGTGGTTTTGATGACTTTCCTTAATTTCCTGAAGAGTTTGGTTGGGTTCAAGCCCTGGCTCCAATGACCTGGCTGTGTGACCTTCGGCAAATCACTTAACCTTTCAGAGACTCAATGTCCTCATCTAACAAATGGGAATAGAGGTCCTGCCCTGCCCACCTCATAGGGATGGAGGCAGAGTCCTTGCCTTGAGAATGGCCGAGGTCTGGGCTCTGGGGCCAACCAGCAGGCATCTCTGTGCCTGGGCTGCCCAGCTGCCCTGGCCTGGCCTCTGGAGAAGTGGGGATGGGGGGGTCTGAGGCACTTACTGATCTGCTGTGAAATCTCGATGAGCTCCATCTCAGTGGGCATGTAGCCCATCGTCCGCATGCAGGCGCCCAGGTCCCCATAGCCGATGTAGCCGTCCCGGTCTCGGTCAAACTCCTGGAAGGCGGCCTGCAGCTCTGCCAAGTAGGGCAGGGTCAGTCCTTCTCCAATGTCCCCCTGGGTCCCAGCGCGGATCAACTCACCCTTCTCTCCTTGGTCTAATCATTCCCTCCGTCTAAACATCAGTCTCTTTGCTGCCTCAGGGCCTTTGCACATGCTATTCCTATAATTCATTCTTTCAGCAAATACTTAAGGAGCATCTGCTATGTGCCAACCTCTGCTCTAGGTAGTGGGAATATGACAATGAAGAAGGAAAAAGAAGAAAGGAAGGAAGGAAGGAGGGGAGGGAGAAAAGAAGGAAGGAAGGAAGGAAGGAAGGAAGGAAGGAAGGAAGGAAGGAAGGAAGGGAGGAAGGGAAGGAAGGGAGGAAGGGAGGGAGGAAGGAAGGAAGGAAGGAAGGAAGGAAGGAAGGAAGGAAGGGAGGAAGGGAGGGAGGAAGGAAGGAAGGGAGAAAGGAAGGGAGGGAGGGAGGGAGGGAGGGAGGGAGTAGCTCACATTCTGGAACACTCTCCCCTCCTCTTGGTCCTCCTGTCATGTACTAAAGGAAGTCTTCCCTCTAAAGTCAGAGCCTGCAGCCCATTGCACTCGTAGTTGAGAGCACTGAGCCGTCTGCACTTGCTGACGTATTGACGTCCGTCTCCAGAGGACACAGGCCGGTCTGTCTGGTTGGCCATGTTCCCAGAGCTCAGCACAGGACCAGCCGGTGCCTAGGAACTGCTTGCTGAACAAACACAAAAGGGACCCAAGACCCACCTGGCCAGTGAGACCAGGCAGCTGGCAGCTGGGGGTTCTGTCGGCCCATCCCTGCTCGGTCTGTCCCGTCTCCTCGCCCAGGGCCCCTGCAGCCTCCTTTTGGCTCCTAGTTCCTCCTGGAGACTGCTGAGCGCACCCCGCTCCGTGTGCACCCCCACGTCCACCCCTCCAGACACTCTAGTTCTTTCCAAACCCTTTACCTTCGATCTCCTCCGGCCGCAGCTCCCGGTCCTGAGGGGCACAGAGGGGTTAGGAAGTCCCTGGACCCCTTGTTTCTTGTTCTTTGGGGCTCTCCAGTCAGCCTCCAACACCCCTACACAGGGCCTGTGTCTGACCCCGCCAGGCCTCTCCCAGGGCTCTCCCAGGGCCTCCCCCCCCCCACCCTCTTCTAGGGCCCGGAGCCCATTGGCCGGAGGTGGGTCTGGTTTGGTGGCCTCGATGTCACCCTTTGTCTCCTAGAGACCCTGCCACCTCCATGCCCATCCCCTGGGTGGCTGTCTCTGATGTTTCTCTGGGTCTCTCTCTGCCCGCTCCCATCTGTGTGCCTTTGCTCCGACCTCCCCCCTCAATCCTCTCCCCCGACTCAGGGAGAGGCACAGCGAGGGAACAAGGGCAGCACAGCGGCAGGCGGGCGTGGGGGATGGGGGGGGCGCTGTACATACAAGCTGGGTGGCGGCGATGCTGGGCCGCAGGAAGATGCAGGCAGGCCCCACCAGGCTGCTGAGCACCGAGTAGCCCTGGACGCCCCGTCTGGGGCCCCCCAGCTCCTTGGGGCTGTGGGGGGAACCCCCTGGGCGGGAGCCGGGCCACAGCCAACTGCCCTGCAGCAGAGCCGGCCATGAGCTGGGGCAGTGGCTCCTCTGCACCCTGACCCACCAGCCTCTCCTGACGTTGGCACCTGGTACAGGAGAGAGGGGCCCTCGCCTATTGCCACTCTAGGCTGGAGGGGCCCCCCCTTACTGTGCAGTTGGGCAAACTTAAGGCTCAGGAAGGGCAAAGGACTTGGCCAAGGCCACTCAGAGAGCCAGAGGCGGAGCAAGACCTTGAGCTCAAGCTCTGGGTCCCCCAGCAGAGAGCAGGGTCGGCCAGCAGGATGGGCAGCTGGGGGCCTGCTGAGCTTGGCGGGGGGGGGGGGACCCAGTGGGAACCAGCCCCCCATCCTCCCCCCCGCCCCCCTCTAAGCCCTGCCCCGCCTCACACAGGGCCCTGCCCACCCACCTGACCCTCCCAGGGTCCAGCCCAGGCTCCTGGCCGTGGCTGCTCCCCCTTCGCCCCCTACCTGAGGTCCCCAGTGTCGGGGCCGCTTGGCACAGTTTCCCATGGGCCCAGGAACCATGCCAGGCCTGGCGTCCAGGGCCGCCGGGCTGGGCCTCTCGGAGGCCGTGGGCTCCCGCCAGCCCCAGCTGCTCCCAGTGAGTCTGAGAGGCCGGCAGGGGATTTTCCAAGGGTTTTGTGGAGAAGATCGGGGGCGGGTGGGCAGGCGGGGAGCCCTGGGCACAGGGGCTCGGGTCCTAATCCGGGATTATCTCTGAGTGTCTTTGCTGGTGGGGGGGCCGCGAGCGCCCCAAGGCCCCTGGGCTGCGCAGCCTCCCCTCGCTCACTCCTGAGGGTCCTGCAGACACCCGTCCGGCGTCCCTCTCCTCCCCCCGCCCCCTAATCTCTCCCCATCAGGACAGACTGGGTTTCTTCAGAAGCAGGGCCTGCACCTGGGAGGCAGACGCCAGGCGGTGGTGCAGGGCGGCCCCGGGCATCCCTCCTGTCGGAAGGGTGGGTACCGGGCGGTGTGACCTCTGCAGACCCTCCGCTCACTGCCTGTCCTGAAAGGAGGCCTGGGAAGCCCCTGCCTCTTCCTGCCAGGCCCCGGCTCTCACCTCGGAGCACCTGCCTGCCCTCCCGCCCTCGGCACTGCTGGCCGGCCCCCTGGCCCTCGCCGCTGGATGAGGAGCTGACCAGCCGGCTCTGGGGCCAGGGCCTGCGGAAGGGCTCAAGGGAGGACAGGGCGGGAGGGGCTCCCGGGTCAGCACGCATTTCAGGGCTTCCTCCCGGCTGGGCGCGGCCTGGGTCTGTCCTGCAGGGCCCCAGTTGGGGAGGGGGTCCCCTCTGTTTGCTCATGGTCCCCTCATTGGGGATAAGCCCACAGCCCTTTCCACTTTACCTGCCCATAGGCCGCCTGCACCTGGGCCTCCAGCTCCCGCAGCAGGAGCCGCCGCCTGGTGACTGCGGGGCTGGCAGGGGCCTGGCTGGGCCCCGCAGTGTCCTCAGAGGGCTTGGGGTCCCCCGGGGGGAGGCTGTCACCCTCTGGGCCCTGAGGAAGGGCCATGGAGACGAGGGCTTGGCCCCTCTTGCTGGCCGAGGGGCACCGCCCCACTCCGGTCTCCCCGGTCCTGCGGGAGGGGGCTTCGTGGCAGCGGGGCCCCTGCTTCTCTCCTCCCTGCCCCTCCCTCCATGCGCTGGGGGCCAACCAGCAGGCATCTCTGTGCCTGGGCTGCCCCAAGTCCCATATCCCATCTCTCCTAGCTCCCCAGGCCTCTCAAACAGCGCCTCGCTCCAATCCTAGCCTTCCCTCCCCCCTCCAGCCTCCTGCTGGCCCCACCGCACCTGGGCCCCGCAGGCTCGTGCAGACCCGGCACCTGGCCCTGGGCTGCGGCTTCCGGACCTCCTGCGCCCACGCCCCTGTCTGCCCTCTGCTCCGTGGTGGTCTCTGTCTGTCTCTCCCGCAGTCCCTCTCTCCAGCCCTGCCCTGCCGGCATGTGCCCAGCAGGTCTGTGGCTCTCGGACCATCTCTCCGTCCTCCCTCCCTCTGTTGCGTGGGGCCCCCCTCACAGTGGTCTTTCTGTCTGTCCATCCTGGTTCTCCTACTTCCCCCGCCCTGCCAGCAAGGCTCCTGGATTGTGGAAAGACAGGCCCCCCAGCCTCACTCCACACCCCACTCCCCTCCTCATGGCACCCCCGCTGAGCCTCTGCTGACCTCCACCCTCCTGCTTCTCAGCGAACAGGAACAGGACGGGGGTGACCAGCAGCCCCCCTTCCTCTCGTGCCTGTGTGTCCCCAGACCACTTACCACCAGCGCCTGCTCCTCACCTCCCGGAATGAGGTCAGCTGTCCTGTCGGCCCTGCTCTGGGCCCCTCATGATTTATTCACCTGCCCCCCCCCGGCTTTTGTCCGAGGGAACCAGATCCTGCCAGAGGCCTGCCACCTGAGCTGCTGGCCTGGCCGCTCACGGCCACGCGTGCCCGTCCATTCATGTCCATTCATGCATCCTCCGCAAGCACCGAGGCCGGCTGAGACCCAGACCCGGGCTGGCTGCTGGGGCCGCACGGCACACCCAGCGGCCCAGGGCCCTGCTCGCAGGCACATCTCACGCAGAAAGGGGCCCACAGACCACGTCTCCAAGTGCTTGGGGGGCTTCGCAGAGGAGAGGAGGGCATGGGGCGCCATTCTTGGCGTTGCTCACACGTTTAGCCTGGGCTTGGGGTCGGCTGTGAGCTTGGCGAGCTCCGGGTGCTGGAATCCGCAGGATGAGTCGGTGGAGGCCCTCAGGGAGGAGGGGCAGTAGCCCCGGGAGAGGGCATGGGGGGCACGGGGTTGGGAACCATCTGAGGGGCTGAATCTTTAGCAAATGTTCGTGGAGCACCTGCGCATGCCTCCCTGGAGCTGGGACCCAGTCCCCGCCTCCCGGAACCTTCCATGGGGTGGGAGATGCGCGTTCAGCAAACTGTGGAGGGGTCTGTGCAGGGAAGGACCCAGCAGGATGCTGAGGAAGGGAGAGGGGACCTGGCTGAGACGGGGCCAGTGGAAGTGACGCGATGTGGGAGTGGCCGAGTGAGGGGGCAGGGGCCCCAAAGGCAGAGGACAGTTGCCACACAGCCCTGAGTGGGTCCGAGGGTCTGAGAAAGGGCCAGGGTTGAGAGGCTAGTGGGCGCAGGCCAGGTAGTCCAGGGCGGGAAGGGCTCATGTGTCCCTTCACGTCGATCATTTGGAGGCTCAGCCTTCAGCAGCCTTCAGCACCTCTGCACCTGCGCCACCTCTTCCCAGAGGCCAGGCAGCACTGCAAGCCCTCGGCTCCCTCTTCAAGGTCATAGGTGTGCGCCCTGGGTCACACCTTCCCCCACTTCATGTCCGAGTAACCACCTACGAGGTGAGAAGTGGTGAGAAAGGGGCGTTCCAAATAGAAGCCAAAGCAGGGGGGCTATGCTCGACAGGGTGTAGTGGGTAGGAGCATTCTCCATCGAGGAGCAAAGCCTTTCTAGGTGAAGAAAGCCTGGCTTGGAAGTCCTTCCTGGCTCGTGTCCAGTGAACAGCACCTTAAGGCGCTCACATGGGTGCCCTTGACTTGCCCAGCCTGACTTGGCCAAGCTGAGGTCCCAGCTGCAGTGTCCAGGGTGTCCCGGCGGATCAGTGGTTGACGTACAGGTGGATGGCGGGATGGTTGGGTGGATACGTGGGTGATTGGGTGGATGGGCGGATGATTTGATAGATTGGTGTTTGAATGGTTGGTAGATGGAAGGATGGATGGATAGGTGAATAGGTAGAAAGGTGAATGGATAGGTGGTTTTATTGGGTGGGTAGTTGGATGAATGGGTGGATAAATGGATGGGTGGATGTTTTGATGGCTTGCTGGTCAAATGTTTGGTTGTTGGATGGATGGATTATTGGATAGATGGATGTATAGATGGACATAAAGACAAATGAACTGCCGGTGATGAAGGTCTTCTCTTTATTAAAAGAGTCCATTAGGACTCTATCAGGAACCTGCAAGATTCTTTATCGTTTAATAAAAGCACCATGAGGCAGATCTTACCTATTTCGGTGTCTCCCATGATGTCTAAGCCACACATTGCCTGATACATGGTAACCAGTATGTGAGTGAAGACTTGTGTCTATCTATCTCCACCCCCCCGCCCCCACCCCCTGAGCTGTGATTCCTCTGATGACATTGATGATGGCTCCTTCTCCACTTGGTTCTCCCCAAGCCAAACCCAGGTTTGGCGCCCGCTAAGCACTAGACACAGCGCCAGGTTGGGATGGCACTTGGCACTTACCAGGAGAGCTAGAGTGGAAAGGACGGGGATAGCAACTGCTGGCGAGGGCTCGATCCCCAGTAGGATGCGTGTAGGAGGCAGTCGATCAGTGAGTCTCTCTCATTATTGATGTTTCTATCTCCCTCTCCCTTTCCCTTCCTCTCTCTGAAATCAATAAAAACATCCTAAAAAAAAAAAAACAAAAAACTTTTTTCTTGCTGGAATTTGTACCCAGCCTGACTGCCAAGCCTCGTTTCTTTCCCAAACAGCCCCAGAAAATGCTCTCAACTGTGCTCTGGACAAAGGAAGTGCTCATTTAACACGCGAATGTTAGTTAAATGTTAAATATCCTGATGGTAATCAACTCGAAGGAGAACAGAGGTCACGTCCAACCCCTGGCCTGCTTCCACCAGCTCTGCAGACGCGGGGGACGAGGTTGGGGTGAGCATGCACCGTTGAGGCTCCTCTCACCGAACCTGGGGGACAGCGACCCCCAGGAACTGCCGAGTGCTTGTCTGGGAGGTGTTTCTGACAAGGAAACTTGAGCTCCAAACCTCGCCGCCGGAAGACTCTGGCCGGGGCGAGGGGCAGCTGGTGCGCCTGCAGCTGGGCCGGCTCCGGAGGACAGCGTGCAGCGGGCGTCCTGCAGGCGCGAGTTTTGTTGGCAGCCCCTCAACTTACTTTCCTGAGCCTTGTTCTTGAGTGGCACCCAGGCTCAGTACACTTAAGTCTTCCATTAGACCCACTGATTAGGCCACACCTGTGGAAAGTTACCATTGTGAGTCTGAAGCAGTTGTTTTTTTCCTGTTGTTCCAAAAATAGGACCACTGCGACTTTGGCTCATAAACCAGCCAAGGCAGGGCTGCGATCCGGGATGGCCACTCAGCTCCAGACCCCACAGACCCCGTCGTCTCCTGCTGGGAAGGCCCGGCCCAAGCCGGGCCACTCACCGAGCGCCGGCCCCAGACCCAGCGCCTGGTCCCAGGGGCGAGCCCGTGAGCACAGCTGGGTCATCAGAGTCCTGCCCGACTTGTCCCCGACAGACAGCAACATCTGGCCAGACGCCAGGAGCGGCACTGCGATGCGGCTTTCTTTTCTGTTCAAGAGTCTGCTTTAACATCTGGGGCTTTGCTGACCCTGGAGGGACCGCCCCGCCCTGACCTGTTGGCCTTGCCACACCTACTGTTAATAAAACAGAAACCCTGAGCAACCCCCCACCAAACCCCTCCCAAAGTTCTGACTCAGAAACTGAGATAATAAATGCTTGTATTTTAAAAATTTTGCTTCTTTATTGACTTCAGAGAGGAAGGGAGAGAGAGAGATGGAAACATCCATGATGAGAGAGAATCACTGATCAGCTGCCTCCGCACACCCCCTACTGGGGATTGAGCCCACAACCCAGGCATGTGCCCTTGGCCGGGATCGAACCTGGGACCCTTCAGTCCGAAGGCTGACGCTCTATCCACTGAGCCAAACCGGCGAGGGTTTGCTTGTTGTTTTAAGCAGCTGAATGTTGAGGTAATTTATTGGGCAGCAATAGATACAGAGTCAGAACCAAGGGACACCATCTGTCCAGTGTGGGACCAAAGGGAGTGGATTGCAAGGCTCACGAGGCAGATGCTCTGAGTTTATTTTTGCTTTTTTTTTTGTTTTGTTTTGTTTTTTGGTTTGTGCTGGTGAGTCTTAATGAGCTTGTTTTCCAGGTTTCCTGGTTGAGGTTTGAGGTCTCTGAGGCCGCGCAGCAGGGGTGATGGTCGGCGCTTGGGACAAAGGCACATCCTTCCACAGGCGTCTTTCCTTTAATGACCTCGATTTCTGACTGTGGACCCCGTGTGGCCGAGCAGCCACCCCACGTTCCCATAATGAGTTTTCCAGCACAGCTCCTTCACGCTCCCCCACCCTATGCAGGGTAACCTGCGCTCCTCACGGTCCACAGATGGAAAAGCTAGTGTCAGCTAAAAAGTACCTTCACAGCCCTGGCCAGTGTGGCTCAGTTGGTTGAGCGTCGTCCTGTGCACCAAAAGGTCACCGGTTTGATTCCCAGTCAGGGCGCATGCCCAGGTTGTGGGTTGGTCCCCGGTTGTTGGGGTACATACAGGAGGCAACCGATCAATGTTTCTCTCTCTCTCTCTCTCTCTCTCTCTCTCTCTCTCTCTCTCTCTCCCTTCCTCTCTGGATACTGTGGCCACCCAAGTTGACACATCAAATTAACCGTCACCTAGGAGTGGAGCGTTAGTAGCTAATAATGCAGACAGGTTTCTAAAGTGGCCGAACCATCTCAGCACTCCCACCAGAACGCAGTTGATCACGTCCTTGTTAACACGTGCAGTGGTCAATGCTGCAGGCCTTCCCATGTGGGCTGTGGTTTCACTTGCATTTCCCCGGTGACTGAGGACGCGGAGTGCCTTTTCATAGGCCTAATGGCTGTGTAACACTGGCACAAAATACCTTAAGGCAGGAAACTCTTTTATTAATGTCGAGGGTTGGGCTGTGAGTGTGGCCACAGGTAGGCTCAACGTGCCATTTGCTTCCCCTTCCTACCAAGTCTTTAAATATTGGCTCAACGTGTATTTGGTTTGGCTGCACAGAAGTTGCTTTTTAAAAATTTTATTTTAAAGAGGTTGTTTACGGAAGCATTCACTCTCCGAGGCTGAAAAAGAAAATCCTTTAACCACTTCCTGCTTCTCTGTAGTCGCATTCTTGCTCCAGGTTGTGTATTAATTAGGTGTCAGTTCAGCCAAGGTTACGAAGTGTCAAAGTAGCAGCAGCGGGAACGGAAACGAGTAGAAGGGTTTCTCGCTCAGGTAAAAGCCCAAGACATGTGAACGGGGCTGGTGTCCCCTCTGGGGTGCTGGGGGCCCAGGCTCCTGCAGCCCCCTGTCACACCAAGGGTGTGGTCCCTGCCTCCACCGGGTTCCAGCCAGGGGAAGCACACCAGTCCGGGAGGCTTGTGCTGGCTCTACAACGTACACGATAAAATGAGTCACTTGTTGCCAACACGCGCCGTGACGCCCCGCTGCCCTGGCTTTGGACTGTCTGGCTTCCGATTGGCAATGATTTCTAGTGAACATGCCTCGCAAAAGTTCTCAGTGAAGAGAGGCCAGTGTTACCAAATGCTTTTCTCTACCTCCGAGTCCTTCGTGGGGCGGGGTCGAGGCAGATTTGGAAGTTATTTAAGGGACACGTGTGTGTGTGTGTGTGTGTGTGTGTGTGAGTGTGTGTGTGTGTGTGTGTGAGTGTGTGTGTGAGTGTGTGTGTGAGTGTGAGTGTGTGTGTGTGTGTGAGTGTGTGTGTGTGTGTGTGTGTGTGTGTGAGTGTGTGTGTGTGTGTGTGTGTTGGGGGGGGGGGGAGTGGGTACACTGGCTGCTCTCTAACCGCTTCTTTCCAGTTCGGTTTCCTGTCCTGGCCCCTGGGACGCGCCTGGTGGCCTCTGCCTAGACCTGCTCCGACTGTGACAGGCTGCAGGGGTAGCAGCACCGTGGTCCCACACTCCGCTGGCATCCATGGGGCCACAGGTGCCCCCCACACCACAGGGGGCAGGGCGCCCTCCGAATCCTCTCTCTCCCATTTGCATTTGCTGGGACCATTTTGACCGGCAGCCGCAGAAACCCGTCAGACAGAGCGGATTTACTGACTCAGTTAGATCGGACGCTCTGACCTGGGCACGAGGGCTCACCCTCCTGCCGCCCCACTCTCCCCGTCCCTCCTCCTGCTCCGGGGACCTCTCCCCACAATAAGCCCTCACAGCCTCTGCCTTCTGGGGAGACCAGCCTAAGCCAGCAGGGGCTAGTGACAGTTTCCCGGGTTTTCCTGACGCTGAGGAGGGAGTGGCTGGCAGGCGTCCTTCTGAGGACGTTTTCCGACAGCCTTTCAGTACACGGGGAGGTAGCCAAAGCCAGCTTCACGGCCCAGGGGCTCCGTCTCATTCTCAGAGCCTTGGGCAGCGCCTGGCACTAGGTAGGTGCTCCGGAAAGATCTGCTGAAGGAGCATGTGTCCTGCTGCTCCTGGTGGCGTTCTCTGGTCCCGCCCTGGCCGCTGCACTCCCTGGTTTGGCCTCAGGAGGGTGCCAGGACCTTGGTGTCTGGCTGGGGGCAGCCTGGAGACAAGCTCCTCACTGCCCAGGACTGATGCCTGCCAGGTCCCTGGCTGGGGGTCTGAGGGTGTGTGTCCCCAGCGGGAGGGGCAGGAACTCACCTGGCGAAGTCATGCCCCCAGCTTCTGCTCCCCGACGAGATGGAGCTCGGCACCCCCTGGTCGGTGTAGGGACACTCTGGGGGCCAGCCTCAGGGGAGCAGGAAAGGCATCATCTGGGAATACCCAGGGGAGACGGGAGGACCAGAGGTGTGGGTCTGAAGCCAGCCCAGGGGCCTCAGACCACCTTCCCTCTTCGAAGGTGGCTCGGCCTGGGGGGGGGGTGGCGGGAAAGGGCTCAGTGTCCTCCAAACTCCGGGGACCAGGCAGGCAGAGCACGAGAGGACAGAGGACAGCATTTACTGAGCACTCACTAGGTGTCAAGGGTCATCTGGCTTAATCCTCACAGACAGTGAGGACAAGGAGGCTCCTGAGAGCGCAGGGAGCTGGACTTGAACCCAGGCTGCTGGCCCCGATGGCCCAGGGGAAACTCTATGTGAGAGAAGCGCCAGATTGGATGCCCGTTCACGCTGCAGGTTACAGGGGCCAGACCTGTCGAAGACCTCGAGGTGCCTGGCGAGCTCTGTGGCTGCAGAGTGACTGACCCAGCTCTGGGCTGTGCCTCCGCCTCTTCCGGGGACAGAGGGCTCCTTTGACGGAGCACAGGTAACGAGGCAGGTGGGAGAGATGGGCTCTGAGGTGGGAGGGCCCTCACAGGGCGCCCAGCTCCCTGGGCCAGGTCCCAGGACCTCAGCAGCTCCCACACTGGACTGGAGTCACCCGTTGGTGCCAGGATGTCAGGCAGAAGCTGGGCATCGTGAGGGGGTGGCTGGGCCTTGCCATGCAGCCAGTCCTGGTGAAGGTAAAATCGATGATACCCCAAGTCACAATAGACAAAGGGGAGGATTTCCCCCCAAATGGTATGAGGTTAGTGAAATTTTGATTCCAAAAACCAGATAAGGACAAAACAATAAAATAAATTTAAAAAATGACAGGCCCGCCCTAACCGGTTTGGCTCCCTGGATAGGGCGTCGGCCTGCGGACTGAAAACTCCCAGGTTCGATTCCGGTCAAGGGCATGTACCTTGGTTGTGGGCACATCCACAGTAGGGGATGTGCAGGAGGCAGCTGATCGATGTTTCTCTCTCATCGATGTTTCTAGCTCTCTATCCCTCTCCTTTCCTCTCTGTAAAAAATCAATAAAATATATTTTTAAAAAATGACAGGCCCATTTCATTTGTGAACACGTGTGAAAGCCCTAAACAAAACACATAACATTGTATCAGAAGAAATACATCGTGGCCTAGTAGGGCTTGTCCCAGAACCGCATTGGAAAGTGTATCGAAGTCACTCTCCACACCACTGAGAACAGAGGAGAAGCAGGGATTACATCCGCGGTGCAGAAAAGCCTTTGGTAGGATTGTTACTGATTTCCGATACAAATTCTTACTAAACTAGGAACAGAAGGGAACATGTTGAACTTGATGCCAAAAATCTACACCAAATGTTACACACGGTGCCCCTGGTCTCCAGCCCAGACACCCTCACCCAGATCACAGCAGCCCGAGCCATGGAAGGTGGGGTGTGAGTACAGGCACCCCCTTTGTTCACTCATGCCCACAATGTCCCTTTAAGATCAGCTACTACCATTTAATATAATTCTGGAGGCCCTGGTCAGTGTGATGAAAGAAAGAAAGAAAGAAAAGATATGAGGGTTGGGAGGGAGGAGATACAATTCTCATTACTGCAGGTGGTGTGGTCATTTACCTAAAAGGACCGCTGGGATCAAACCAACTCGCTATTGGAAACCATGAGATTTCAGCACCATTGCTGGATATAAACCAGTGATGGCGAACCTATGACACTCATTTTTTTGGTTGATTTTTCTTTGTTAAATGGCATTTAAATATATAAAATAAATATCAAAAATATACATCTTTGTTTTACTATGGTTGCAAATATCAAAAAATTTCTATATGTGACACGGCACCAGAGTTAAGTTAGGGTTTTTCAAAATGCTGACACGCCGAGCTCAAAAGGTTCGCCATCACTGATATAAACCCACAAAACCCATGTATTCCTAGTATTTCTCTACACCTGAGGTACGAATGCCCAACTTAAAAAAAATAACATATTATTCACAGCAGCTAGATACAATGTACCTAGACTATATAAGAATATGCAAAACCTCTTGGTAGAAAACTTTAATAAATGATATACAGTGTGCTGAGCCAGCTCAGCCAAGGGTTCCGCATGCCTGAGTGAGGGCAGTGAAGGATGAAGAAATGACAAATAAGCTGAGTCTAGGTGGATCTCCTGTGCCTGGCTGAGGCCACAGAGAGAGATCCAGAGGCAAGCTGAGCCTTTACTTTATAGCCAGGGGGTAAACAAGGTAGTGGTCACCATAGTTACATTGTTCTTGTGAGTTTCACTTGCTTTGGCAGCACTTGCTGCACCTCCCACAGCCCATTAGCTACTTAGGAAGGATCTAGGGAGCGTCATAAGGTCAAGCCTAATTATGCTAAGAGGGCTGTGCCCTCTAAGCTGGGACTTGTTTGTGGCTTTGCCAACAGATCAGTCCGAGGCTTAACCCTAGAGCCGAGCCCTATAATAGAGGAGACTCTGAATAAGGGGCATTGATCATAATGAAGGGTAGGATGACAACGTTATAAAGATGTGAGTTCTCTCCAAATTCACCTGTAAATGCAATGCAGTCTTAGTCAAAGAAGAGGGGGGGCGGGAGGAGAAAGCTGTGTCTTTTCCTTACCAGATTATAAGGTCACGGTAATAATAATAACAAAATGTGGTACTGGCTCAGGGACAGACACATAGACAATGGCAGAGACAGAGAACTGACAGGCAGACCCAGTATCCACAGGGGTGTAACTTATGATAAAACTGATGATCATCCTGTGGATGATGGGGCGGCGGCGGGGGGGGGGGGGTAGGATTCCTATGGAACAGCACAGGCAAGGTGGCCTGTAGATGGATTCATTAATGAGAAAGTAACTCCACAGAGTTAACAGAAGACCCCTAGGAGAATATGCTGGGATCCCGGGCAGTAATAAAAGACTCCCCCGCCCCCCAATTATAAAAAAAAGTTAGTTGCCGAGGTAGTAAAAATGAGCCAGCTGGGCTGGGTGGGTTCAGGAAACAAGTTACAGAAGCAAAAAAAGGGCCCCTGGAGCTTAGGAGAGAGAAAGGCCAAGGGAATGCGAGCCCACGGGGAAGGAGAGGCGGGAGGGAGAGGTACAGGAGGGAGAGCACCCATTCAGCAAAATTTTAAAAGCACAAAACCTAAGCACCCTCCCCCGCCCCCACCCCAAACCTGATGAGCTTGATTACCCTGAAATGAAGGAAGTCTGTTCCACGAAAGACACCTTGGACAGCGTTGAGAGAGTGGGCAGAATAGGAGAAGGCATGTGTGATGTCTAAAGCCAAGACATTAAGATCTAGAATAAATGAAGGACTCCAGCAAACCAGCAGAGTAGGCAGCAAATCAAAGAGAACATGGCCGGGATACAAAGGGGCGATTCGCAGAAGAGGAAAACGAAACCCAATGAGCCCACGAAGAGATGACGGAAATCCTCAGTAATGAGGACGAGCAGCTGACAACAAAGGCCGACACTGCACACCCACCGGCCTGGGGCACATTCCCAGGCCGCTCCTGCCACGTGGAGGGTACGTGGGGCTGCAGCCAACAGCGGGGCATGTGGCTCCACCAACCAGGGCGGCGTCTGGGAGGCCAAGCTGGCTCTGCTGATGCAAATCCAGCGTTCACACACCTGGGAGCATGCGAACAGTCTCACCCAGGGAGTGGGACTAGGATGTGGGGATAAAGGGGACACAGATATGCAGAGTGGGGCAAAAGTAGGTTTACAGTTGTTCATGACACAAGAACTCATAAATAATAACACAAGAATAAATTCTGTTTCATGTCCTCGCAACTGTGAACCTACTTTTGCCCCACCCTGTACATGCATGCACACAAGGCAGGGGGAGACCCAGCACAGGCTGGCAGTAATGCTGCACCAGGAATTGAGGAACACACACGCACATGCACACACACACACACACACACACACACGCCTGTGGTCCAGCATGAAGGAACAGCCCAAGACCACCCTGTGACCCTGCTATGGTAGGAGAGAGAGACCAGACAAGTTAAAACAACCCCGGAAACCTCTATGGTCCACAGGGCACAGGGATGGGTGTGAGGGTAAACAAAGGCTTCTGCACAGCCCAGGGCAACCAGGGATGCTGAGTGAGGCTCGGAGAGGTGGGAAGGGGACAGAGACCTGGGGCTGGGGCAGTGGGAGGAGGGTGGGGAGGAGAAGCATCAGCCACGGCCACGCCCACGTTAGCAGCCCAGACCCAGACCCCTACCCACACAGGCAGACCCTGAGGTCTTTCTGTCCCTGTCAGGCCCTGAAGAGTCCAGAGGAGGAAACCTCTGTGTTGTCTGCAAGATTCTAGTGTGTGTGTGTGTGTGTGCGTGTGTGTGTGTGTGTGTGTGTGTGTAAGGGGGGGGGAGTTGTGTGAGTATGGTGTGAGTGTGTTGTTGGAGATGGGGAGTATCGGACAGAGCTATGGAGTTCGAGAATGTAGCAGACATGGGAACCGTTTGCACTGGTTCAGAGATAAAACTGCAAAGGTTTCTTTGCTTTTCTCTTTGTTCTTTTGTAGCTCATTAAATACCAGCCAGGCAGGACTGGCGAAGGCAAATTCCAGATTGCTTTTAGCATAAGTAAAACCAGCAAATTAGGCTCTTTCTTGGAGAAAAATAAGAAAAGGGTTTTGCATGTGAAGGGATAAGGAGGGTGCTGGCAGGACCGGAGGGAAGAGGACCACCAGGGGTGGGGAGGAGCAGAGACCCTAAGCCCAGACCCTGGGCGGCACCCTGGAGCATGTCTAAGGCCCAGGGCCTGTGCTGATGGCGGCTGGCCCAGCCCTCAGTGGGCCAGGACTGTCCGCCCCAGAACAGCGCCTACCCTTGCCTCTGGCTGGGCCAGTCCGGAGGGTGCCACCCCGGCTTCTACCTGCCGAGGCACTGTAAGGAAATGATCGTTTCATTGTCCACATATAAAGTTACCTTGTATATCATACTGATGGTGTTTTCAAGCTTCTTATGGCTCCCGAAGAATTACTGCTCTGGGCAGGAAGGAGCGTCAAAGATGAAGAGAGAGCACTGGCCCTGAGGCAGGAATCTGGTTCTGACTTGACCCCATCTCTCTGTTAAGCTCCTGACTGGGTTTCCTTTCTGCCTCCTGGGGATGCCCTGCCAACCAGCCCCACCTGGGGCCGTGGCTGCAGCTCAGCACCCCTTGCCAGCTCTGTGGGAAGGGTCTGTACGAAACGCTGCCATCAGCGGGTCCCCGAGTGGAGTGTGAACTTCTGGCAAGGGGTTCCCAGGCAGACAGACTGAGTTAAACGTCCCGGAACCCTCTGCAATTGCCCTCCATCGCGATGACATCCAGGGGCACAGCTGGGTTCGGTGCCAGAAACACCTAAACGCCCTACTGTTACCGCAGAAAGGGAGGGTTCAGTGTCCCGTTATCCAGATCGGTTTAAAAACCACACTGTTCTCCTTGTGACTATTTTTACAGTGACCTCTACTTTAAACAATTTTTAAAATCTATTTTTAAATTGATTTCAGAGAGGAAGGGAGAGGGAGAGAGAGATAGAAACATCAATGACGAGAAAGAATCACTGATCGGCTGCCTCCTGCACGGCCCCTACTGGGGATCGAGCCCGAAACCTGGGCATATGCCCTTGACTGGAATCGAACCCGGGACCCTTGAGTCCACAGACCGACGCTCTATCCACTGAGCCAAACCAGCTAGGGCTTAAACAATTTTTAAAATCTATTTTTAAATTGATTTCAGAGAGGAAGGGAGAGGGACAGAGAGATAGAAACATCAATGACGAGAAAGAATCACTGATCGGCTGCCTCCTGCACGGCCTTACTGGGGATTGAGCCCCAAACCCAGGCATATACCCTGACCAGGAATCAAACCGTGACCTCCTCCTTCAAAGGTGGACGCCCAACCACTGAGCCACCAGTGACCTCTACTTTTAACCAGCGGAGCCTGTTTCCACTTAGGGATGAATCCACTTAGGGATGAAACAGGGTCCATGTCCAATAGGCTACCTGAGTTAAATTGTTGTATCGCAAGTCAGCGAGCTGGACAAGACTCCTAATGAGCCAATTCGTTAGGCGTCATCTTTATTGCGCGCAGGTTCAGAGCAGATTACCTCTGTCAAATTCTGAACAAACACAGGAGGGAGTATTTTCTTTTTACGTATATCCTTCTAGTTCAGTGGTTCTCAACCTTGGCTGCACATTAGAATCACCTGGGAGTCTTTTTAAAATCCTGATTTCTGGGCCTCATCCTCCGGAAATTCTGTTTCTTTGTTATGGGGTGGGGCCACAACATTAGTAACAAAGAAACAGAATTTTCGGAGGATGAGGCCCAGAAATCAGGATTTTAAAAAGATTCCCAGGTGATTCTCATGTGCAGCCAAGGTTGAGAACCACTGATCTAGTTCTTTGTGTAAGACAGCTTGTAACCTTGAATACATACCGTATTTAACCAAACACCTGTCATATCGATACAACTTGTAACTCTGAATACATATTGTATCTAATCAAACACCTGTAACCTTGGATGAACAAACACTGGGCAAAATATGTGAATTAATATTAGCAACAGTGTATCAGCCCCTTGAGACGGCTAGCTTGCAAGGTCAGGCAATTAAGTTTATCTTTTCTATTATTCAAGCTAAAAAGCAAAGCTATTTTACAGCCTAAAAATAACAGAGTTGACCCAGGGAATAAGTTACTAAGAATAACAGAGTAGTTCAAACAGCAGTTTTCCCAAAGGAGGGACCACTATGCTTCAAAGTGAGGCGATTTAGGGGAAATGGTGGCATCCAAATGGCCGGTAGGCATGAGAAACCCAGCCTGTCTGTGTGCGTGTCTGTGTGCGTGCACGTGGCTCTGTCCTTTGTGCAGCCTCTTTTGTCTGCGGGAACAAATGCAAGAGTTTGTGCCTCTTGAACCTGCGCCCCAAGCGGAGAAGGAGGCGGCCAGGGCAAAGCCAAGGCCTGGAGAAGGTTCTGGAAACCCTGACCCCCGGTCTCACCAGCTCCAGGCGGCAAACCCTCCACCGCCCCAGGGG
>NW_005871463.1:481122-494057 GCF_000147115.1 Myotis lucifugus | reverse complement strand
ACAGTCGCCAGTGAGTACCCGCCTGGCTCCGCGGGGCTCGGGGCGGGGGGCTCCCAAGGCTTGCAGCCCGCCCCGCTCGCGGCCGGGACCCCCCTGCAAAGCCCTGCCCCGTCCCCCGTCCCCCGCCGCGATGGGATCCAGGGCACCAGCGCGGGGTTGGGTTCTCAGGGGCCCGGCGTCCCCGGCGCAGGGGGCCCGGAGCGCCCAGAGCCAGGGGTGGGACCCCGGGGAGGACGGGTGGGTGCACTGGCCCGCACAGGACCCCCTCGAGGACGCTAACAAACTTCTCTGTCCCCTCCAGTGGCGCCCTACACCATCGTCTACTTCCCTGTTCGAGGTAGGGGCCTGTGACTGGGGGGAGGGAGGGGGAGGTTGGGGCGACAGCCTGTGGCCTCTCACCCACCTTCCCCGCCCCCCCCAAACCCCGCTTGTCCTTCTTCAGGGGCTGCTAGCCCGGGCCTCCTTGTCCGTGTCCCTGAGCTCTCTCGTTGGAGTATCCGACCGCCTGTGGGCTGTCCCCTCCCCAGGGAGCAGGCCCCTCCCCGCGGCACCGAGGTTGGGGTCTCTGCATCTCTGCAGCCCACGACCCGTCTCCCCTCCCCAGGGCGCTGCGAGGCCACGCGCATGCTGCTGGCTGACCAGGGCCAGAGCTGGAAGGAGGAGGTGGTGACCAAGGATACCTGGATGCAGGGCACCCTCAAGGCCTCCTGTGTGAGTGCTGTGCCTGCGGGATCAGGGGCTGGGGCTTGGGGGTGAAAGTGGGGGGCGGCAGGCCAGCGGAGCCCCTCTGACAGAGCTGTGCCACCCCCAGCTGTACGGGCAGCTCCCCAAGTTCCAGGACGGAGATCTGACCCTGTACCAGTCCAATGCCATCCTGCGCCACCTGGGCCGCTCCCTCGGTGAGTCCTGAGGGGCAGGGGGCCCAGTCCCGGCCCGGCGGGGGATACCCCTGCTCTGCGCCCCTGTGGAGTGGAGGAGAGGCAGGCAGGGAGGTCAGATGGCCTGCCCGAGGTCAAGCCCAGGTCGCCTGCAGCCCTTGCCCCATGCCAGGCTGCCTCCCACCGAGTTCTGAGCACCTACCGGGTCAGGACTGCTCCTTCCCTCCGTCCACATCCTCCTCCCTCCTGCCTAGCCGGGGCCCCCAGGCAGCCACATGGCCTGTCTGTAGATCGGCTCTCATGTGTGTCAGCTGACCAGTCATGCTGTGGGCTCTCCTGCACCCCTTCCCTGCTCTCCCTGCCCCAGGGCTGTACGGGAAGGACCAGCGCGAGGCGGCCCTGGTGGACGTGGTGAACGACGGCGTGGAGGACCTCCGCTGCAAATACGCCACCCTCATCTACACCAACTACGTGAGCACGGGGTGGACACGGGCCGGCAAAGACGGGGGGCCTTCCTGAACTCTCATCCCACCCACACCCCTCATGTGGCGCTGGCTGAGACCTCCCTAGGCCGGGGGGCCTGGGCGGGGTGTGGCTCTGTGCTGGGGGCCAGTAACCAGCAATAGCGGAACACTGCAGGGACAGGAGACATTGAGCCAGGGGTGGTCCGGAGGGCTTCCTGGAGGGGGGGGGGGGGGGCGGCTACAGCCAGCTCCTGGAAGGGAGTATGCAGACACAGAGCACATTCAGGGACCCAAGACTAGTTTAACAGAGGCAGGGCGCGCGTGGCTGTGCGTGAGAGAGGGTGGGAGGAGGTGGAGCTGGAGGGGCAGTAGGCCCAGGGCCGGAAGGTCTGAACCCCCGGGCTTACACCCGCTCCTGCTGGCAGGAGGGAGCCATGGAGGAGTCTAAGCAGGGTGGTGTCCAAACATGAGGTCTAGGAGGATCCTCCAGGGCTTCCGTAGGAATTTGCTGAGCGGTCACAGGGAGAGAAGGAAGGAGCCGGCTGCTGCAGTGGACAGCACGCGGCATAGCCTGGGGTGGGAGTCAGCGCGGAGCATGGGGCTCTGAGGGCGGTGAGTCACAGATGGGGCCAACAGGAGGGGCGAGCTGCAGTGTGGGGGTCAGGAGGGTGACCAGTGCCGTGTCTCTGGCAGGAGGCGGGCAAGGAGGACTACGTGAAGGAGCTGCCCGGGCGCCTGAAGCCCTTTGAGACCCTGCTCTCCCAGAACCAGGGCGGCCAGGCCTTCATCGTGGGCAACCAGGTGAGCGACTGCCCTGTCCTGCCCCTCCCATGCCACCCTCACTACCGATGGGAAAAGGTGCAGGGAGTATGTGAGCCGTTCGTTGCTGGACAGACCTAGGGACCGGCTCAGGCCCTGGGCCCCCGCCTCCCCTCACCCTCTGGTCTGCTCCCACCTGCTGATCCCCCCCACCTACCCTGCAGATCTCCTTCGCCGACTACAACCTGCTGGACTTGCTGCTGATTCACCAGGTCCTGGCCCCCGGCTGCCTGGACTCCCTCCCCCTGCTCTCGGCCTATGTGTCTCGCCTCAGCGCCCGGCCCAAGCTCAAGGCCTTCCTGGCCTCCCCGGAGCACGTGAACCGCCCCATCAATGGCAATGGGAAACAGTGAGGGCCTGTGGCGCCCTCAGCAGGAGGCAGGGGCTGCCTGCCTGCCTCCCCTTCCCTTCCCCTTCCCTGGACCAATAAAATGGCCAAGAGAAAAGTGGTGCCGTGGGCATTGAGTTTCCTGGGGGAAAGGGCTGTGGGACACTGGAGGTGGCCTGGCTAGGACACTTGAAATCCTAAAACACCATCAGTGTCTACTGGGAGCTTGCAACACAGTCTGTTTGCTGAACTCCAGGAAGAGAGAGAAAAAAAAACGAAAAGAAAAAAAAAACAGGAAGAGAAATAACAGATCCTTACCCTGGAGGTCCCGGTCCCGAGAGAAAAGGCTCACTTATGTCAGCAGGCTTTCTAGCCCCAGCAGGCAGCTTGCGGGGGGACTTTAGTCCTGGACAGTGGGAGCTGAGGGGTCCCTCCAGGGGACACGTGTGGGCAGCTCAGAGCAGCCCAGGCTGGTTGGTGGGAGGGTTAGTCACTCTTCTGCAGGTGGGGCTCTCCTGGCTTCCTCGGACACTGCGGGCAGAGGAGCAACACGGAGATCAGGTGCCTCCCGCCGCCGCCTCTCACCACCCAGGTTGCCAAAGGACGGAGCCTGAGAGAGATCAACCAGCCTGGGGGAGCTGGGGGAGAGGGGTGCGTGGGGTGGGGGTGGGGGTGGGGGGGTGGTGTCCACAGTGGAGAGAGTCCAGGCCAAGTGGAGGCACTGGGGTGTGAGCAGGTCAGGGCTTCCAGGGATGGCTGGAGGAGGAGCCACCACGGGGGTGCCTCCTGTCGTGCAGCCTGGAGGAGCCTTGCCCAACCTTAGAGTCACCGGCCCAAAAAGGGGACTCACATAGGGGAGCCCCTCAGGAAGTCAACCTCTCACTTGAGAGGCCTCAGGCCGCAGAGTGGGGTCAGCAAAGGGAGGCCTGCACCACCCACATCTCAGGGGCCCCCCTTTGGGGCCGTGGCGGGGGCACTGGGGATGCTCGGCCACCGTTGGGGAGCCCTGGGAGCGGAGAGCAGTGCCAGGCACTCCCTGGGCGTTGCCCAGGAGGCTGAGGACATAGGTTAGAAGCTGGAACAGACATGGCCTGGGGGAGGACTTTGGCTTTAAGATGTGTGGCTCCAAACTGAAAAGACAGGTATCCTTGAACCGCCTGCAGCCACACCTGCAATTAACAGCAGTAGCTGCTAATACTTCCTGCGAGCTGGTTCCCCGCAGGCATGATGGGACAGGCTGCAGTACAGGCATGTCAAACTCAAAGGCTTACATGGGCCAAATAAACAAGGTTTAGTGTATGTGGGCCGCAGAGAAAAGCTTCAATTTCCATAGAAACGTAGGTTTATTTCGATAGAGACATGCTGAATACAAAGGGCTGAAATGAGTCATCGTTAACATAAAATAATAGACTATTTTAATAAAAATTAATATTTCTCACCCTAACTGGTTTGGCTCAGTGGATAGAGCATCAGCCTGCGGACTGAAGGGTCCCAGGTTCGATTCCAGTCAAGGGCATGTACCTTGGTTGCGGACACATCCCCAGTAGGGGGTGTGCAGGAGGCAACTGATCGATGTTTCTCTCTCATCGATGTTTCTTTTTTTTTTAAAAAAAATATATTTTATTGATTTTTTACAGAGAGGAAGGGAGAGAGATAGAGAGTTAGAAACATCGATGAGAGAGAAACATCGATCAGCTGCCTCCTGCACATCTCCCACTGGGAATGTGCCCACAACCCAGGTACATGCCCTTGACTGGAATCACTGAGCCAAACCGGTTTCGGCGATGTTTCTAACTATCTCTCTCCCTTGCTCTCTGTAAAAAACCAATAAAATACATTTTTTAAAAGAATATATTTTTCTTGAACATTAACTTACCAGACACTGAATAACTGCGCAAACTAATAAGCGTAACGCAAATAAACTGATTTTTCTTGTTCTCCGAAAACAAAATATTTCCTATTGCGCACACCAAACAAGTCAGTACAAGACTAATGACGTGGCAATTGGCTGCTAAAATATTCACTGCTAGTATTAGTGGAGAGAAAAGGGAAATGAATGCAACACGATTATAGTAATCAGTCATTAGCGAAAGTTGTAGTTTGTTATTAATAATTATGTATAACCCTAGTCGGTTTGGCTCAGTGGCTAGAGCGTCAGCCTGCAGACTTAAGGGTCCCAGGTTCGATTCTGGTCAAGGGCACATGCCCGGGTTGTGGGCTCAATCCCCAGTGGGGAGCATGCAGGAAGCAGCTGGTCAATGATTCTCTCTCATCGTTGATGTTTCTCTCTCTCTCTCTCTCTCTCTCTCTCTCTCTCCCCTTCCTCTCTGAAATCAATAAAAGTACATATGTTATAAAATAATTATGTATTGTAAAAAGTTACAAAATTTTTTATTAAAACATTTCTTATGCACTGTTATATTGGCTGGGCCGCAAAAATATTTGTTGTGGGCCTCTTGGGTTCTCGGGCTGAGTTTGACACACTTGCTGTAGTATGATACTTTCCTTAATCCTCACCACCCTCACCACTCTTTTCCCTGTTTGTGGATGAGGAAACGGAGTCATAGAAAGTTTAACTTGCTGATGGTGTAAATTGAGGCACAAAAAAGGTTGTTCGTCGTATCATTGTGGTCGCACGTATTGAAACAGCATCGATGTCCAGCAGGAGACCGGCTAAGTGTGTTAAGTGCTCACACGATGGTCTTGCCGCTGTGAAGAGCATGAGCCTGGGACAGGCTCTTAGGGAGCAGTGGGCAGAGTGGGGCTGCCTGCATGCCAGGGGGAGGGCCCCATGCTCCACCAGCCTGGCCTCCCGAACAAGCGGAGAGGCCCAGACCCCAGGTGGGAGGGGCAGAAACTGGCAGCCGGGGACCCCAGGGACACTGCGTCCACCAGAGCTGCCCTGAAGTTTACAACTTCAAATTCACCCAGAACTTCCACCCGCTTCCCTCACTCCTAACACGACAAATATCAATGGACAACAAATAACTCTGATATTTGAGAGAAATCTCTCACATAAAAGAGAGAGATTATAAACAGGAAAATAAAAGGAACGCAGGGGAGATAGAGACCGTGCAGGCTGCATGAGAAACTTCAAATAAACTTTTACCTTCAGGGCGATAACAAAAGACACCTCATCTGGAAGACAGGAAAAGGGCAGTGTCGTGAAAAGCGCTCGGGGAAACAGGAGCTTGGAACTTCACAGTATAACAGTGGAAACGAGCAATCTTGAAGATAAAGTTGAAAAATCCACATGAAAAAACAGAACAAAAAGATAAAAGCATGGAAAGATAAGAAAAACAGAGATTATTCCAGGAGGTCCAGAGAGGGAGAGAGAGAGGGGAAGGGAGGGGGAGAAATAGGGAGCAGGTGATCAAATGAGCAATACAATGAAACCTCCCGACTGGAGAAGATGAGCTTCCCGCTGAAAGGCACAATGAGAGCCAAGCATATTGAAAGAAAAAAAAAAAAGACCAAAGACGGACACAAAAGCAGATGGTGAAACTGCAGAGCCCCAGAAAGAAAGTGAAGACCCTGCAACCTTCCAGAGAGAGGAAAACAGGCCTCACACACGAGGGGTAAGGAATTTGGAATCGCATCGGAGTTCTCGTGGGGATTCTGAAACATGCCCACCAATACTCTACGGCCTCCCCCGGAAGCTGGGCGGGACCTGGGAGAGACAGTCTCCTCTTCTGCCCCCTTCTACCCACATGCAGGGGGCTCTGTGCCCATGTCTACCACACGCAGTGGCAGAGTCATGCATATACCAGAACTTGGTATGTGACAGCCATGGCATTATGAACTAGTTCTTTAAGTAAAACTGATTTATCATATTGAGAAAAATTACTGGATCCTTACCTCACGCCATATACAACACACTCCAGGTAGACGAGTAGTTCTCAACTGGGGGTGTAATCCCAGATGACATTTGGCAATGTCTAAGATATTTTTGTTATCACAACTTGTGGGGTGCTACTGGCACTTAGGCATCCTGCCGGACATCCTACAGTGCACAGGACAGCTGTCCAACAAGGAATGACACAGCCCCAAATGTCCACAGTGCAAGACCGAGAAACCCTGCAACAGGTTGCACGGACACGTGAAAGAGAGAAATAAAATACTACCAGAAAGAAATGTAAGAGATTTCTGTATGATCTTGGGCTGGGGATGAAGTTCTTAAACAAGGTCCCCAAGTGAATACATTTTACTACTTACCCAAACTAAGGATTTCTCTTGTACAGTGATGGTTATTGCTTATTAGGTGATCAGATAGATGGTAAACACAAAAGAAATATTTGCAACCACCTGTCGTTTTTAATATTGGAGTTGGCATTCCCACTAATCTTTCAGAATCCTCTCAAAGTCACGAATACCACACACACACACACACACACACACACACACAAAAAAAACACACAAAACCCCCCAAAACACACACACACACACTCCGTCTCTCATGAAGGTGGGAGACATGGGCTTCTATGCACGCCCCCTCCCCCTACACATTTATAAAGCGAAAGCTAGTGGGAGGTCAAAGATTTTGGGAACTGGAAACAACAGATTTTAAACTCTACAATAGGAAACGAGAGAAGGCGCCTTCCTTTCGATTGCTCTTGGGACATTTTCTGTCATAACCATCCATTATGCCTCAGAAAGTTTCAGAACTTCCCAGAGGGAGAGAGAAATCATCCAGACAACAGTCTCTCATTATAAGACCGTAAAACAACAAACATAAAACCAGGAAACAGCAGACCCTAATGTCCATAGTTAAAATAGTTACATTTGTAAATCTGTCTTAAAATGACTCATGCCAGAGAACAAATCAAAACCAAAACTGAAGAACTTCCAGCAAATCGTGGTGAAGAAGCACCACAGATGGGAAGCCATGGGCTGCTGGTCCCCATGACTCCAGTTGGTAACGACTCCCGGGATCTGACGGAAGGAGTTACAGCCTTCCCCGCCCTGGCCCATCTCCAAAATGGCTTGGCCATTCTTGGCCCTTCGTTTTTCCATCTAGATCAGCGGTTCTCAACCTGTGGGTCGAGACCCCTTTGGGGGTCGAACGACCTTTTCACAGGGGTCGCCTAAGACCATCGGAAAACACATATGTAATTACATATTGTTTTTTTTAATTTATGGAAAGTTATTTTTTATCTTTTTAATATATTTTATTGATTTGTTACAGAGAGGAAGGGAGAGAGATAGAGAGTTAGAAACATCGATGAGAGAGAAACATCGATCAGCTGCCTCCTGCACACCCCCTACTGGGGATGTGCCCACAACCAAGGTACATGCCCTTGACCGGAATCGAACCTGGGACCCTTCAGTCCCCAGGCCCACGCTCTATCCACTGAGCCAAACCATTCAGGGCTACATATTGTTTTTGTGATTAATCACTATGCTTTAATTATGTTCAATTTGTAACAATGAAAATACATCCTGCATATCAGATACTTACATTACGATTCATAACAGTAGCAAAATTGCAGTGATGAAGTAGCAACGAAAATAATTTTATGGTTGGGGGTCACCACAACATGAGGAACTATATTAAAGGGTCGCAGCATTAGGAAAGCTGAGAACCACTGATCTAGATTTTATTTTTATTTTTATTTTATTTTATTTTTTATTTTTTCTTTTTGGTGCCGAAACCCGGGATCTAGATTTTAGTATCAGTTTTCCCAGGTCCATGAAAAGTCGTGATGGGTTTTGATTGGAATTCACAGCGAGTTGACAGATGGAATTGGAGGTGTGGCTTCTCTGTGCTGTTCCGGCACCCCCACCGGGCGAGGCCCTGAGCAGCCAAGGTGCTGGCGGAGGCGAGGGGCGTGGGGGTCAGGAAGGAGGAAGAAGCAGTAAATACTGGCTGTGGCGTCTCGGCCCCTTGCAGCACCGGGGGGCCCCGCCATACGCCCTCTGCAGCTCTGAGTTTTGTAAATGGGGAGGAAATTGGCTTGGTCAGGTTTGAAGTGGTCACGGGAAAGAAGGATGTGAGGGAAGACAAACAGCTCACCTGTATCTAATCATAAACACTCAACAGGTTGTTCTCTTCCTGCTGATTGACAAGCCGGGGCCTGGCGTTTCTCAACACTGAGCTCCTAGGAGTGGGGAAGACGAGCCTCACGTTTCTAACCGTCTGGGATCAGGCAGGGGCTGTGAGCTCTTCCTGTGGCTGTTATCCCCCAACAGCCATCGGGGCTACAGGGGACGAAAAACAATAGACCGAAGCTTTTGTGGCAAAGAACCAACAACGTGGGGGACATTCCAGAGACCTGGACCTGCTCTGCTGAACGTGGTTTGCTGCCAGGAGGTGCCGGGCTGGGTGGGCCGAGGGGTCTGGATTGGTGCCCGGGACCTCTGCCCAACCGTGTGGCCTCACAGGTTCCCCCTGGTGGGAGCGCAGATAGCGCCCAGAGCTCAGGACAGTGTGAGCCAAGGAGGGGCCCTGAGACACAGGGCGAGGTCTGCAGAGCGCGTGAGGGCGCCCTCCGCTGGAGAGCAGGGGGACATCGGGTCTGGTTCACGGTGGCATTGCTTCCCCAAAGGCCCTCACCTCGTCCCGTGTGCACCCCACCAGTCATGACTGATTGACTCTACTTTCTCAAGTGTAAATTAATGCGGAAAAAGATTTCCAGTTCAAGATAGCAGAGTACGCCCTAACCGGTTTGGCTCAGTGGATAGAGCGTCGGCCTGCGGACTCAGGGGTCCGGCGTTCGATTCAGGTCAGGGGCGTGTACTTTGGTTGCGGGCACATCCCCAGTGGGGAATGTGCAGGAGGCAGCTGACTGATGTCTCTCTCTCTCATCGATGTTTCTAACTCTCTATCCCTCTCCCTTCCTCTCTGTAAAAAAATCAATAAAATATATTTAAAAAAAAAAAAGATAGCAGAGTACAACCTGAAATCCATCCTGTCCTTCTCAAACACATCAAATTCAGAGAAGAAAAAAAACAGTTAACAATGAAATCTCTGACACACAGAAATGAAAAAGGCAATTCTGTATGTACTTGAAATAGGCCTCTCTCTGAAGGAAAGAAATAGGGAAGACCCCACAGCCCGTGTCTTAGCCAGGAGGCAGGAACTCAGCCAGGGTGGCCCTCAGTCTGGGCCCAGCTCTGGAGAGCAAAGCTGAGAGCCCCCTGGGACAGGCCAGTCTCCACCAGCAGGGGGCAGGGGGGGCGGCGGGGGGAGGGGGGGCAGGGAAGAGGGGAGAGACCAAAAGTGCCCTCCCTGTCATGTCACAAATGAAGTCAACTCAGAAGATCAGAGTATAGAATTTGGGAGGGAAGGAAGGCCAGACATATTAATTAGCTTTTATTTTTTTCCTGGAAGGGGGGTAGGGGGAGAAATTTAGTTATGACTGTTAGAAATGTAAGGAAAACCACTAAAATAGAAATAAAATGTATAGGTGTTCAAAATTGGCTCAAGGAACTAAATAACCACAAAAGAAATGGAAACTGTGATCAGATCACCCCTAAGCAGAGGCCGAAGCTCGAGATGGCCTTACACGAGTTCCAGTCACGCTCAGGAAATGATCATTTTTACGCTCAGCAAACTCCTGTGCTGCAGAGGGAAAAGGTGGGAAGTGGCCCACCTCATACAAGGAAGCTCACTGCTGACACCACTATTCAACCGTAGCCTGAAGTTCTTAGCTGGTGCAAGAAGGTAAGAAAAAGAAACCTGATATTGGACAGGAAGAGACTCAACTCTCATTACTTCTTAACAATGTGATCATCAGCATGGAAAATAGAAAAGCTTGAATGGACACACTTTTATAACAGGGGAGTCCGTTAGGGGATCCAGATACAGACTCAATAGAGGCAAATCAACAGCTGTCTATTCACAATCAATAGCCAATTATAAAATGTTATCAGAACAGATATCACAAAAACACAGAAATGCAAAACATCACATAAAATTCCTGTATTAAAAAATGTGCAGATTTTTTTTAAAAGAAAACATCCTAAATGTTTAGTGAAGCACCTAAATGATCTGAAAAAATGAATGACATCCCATTCCTTAATATTGTACAGATTGGATCTTCTCTAAATTAATCTACAGGCCAGTGTATATAGCCCAACATTCTTTAGGTATTTGCTGTGTGTCCGGCACTGCTCATTCATGGTTCCCATCCTTAGCAGACGTATGTTACCTTCATTTCCTATTAGAGGAAACTGAGGTGCAGTTCCAGGGTCAAGATGGGAGACTGGGTGACTTCCAGGAGGCTATGCAAAATCCAAGGAAAGCTGAGGGCCATGGGGGCCATGGGGGCCATGGGGCAGGGCCTGAAGGCACAGGTACAGGAGTGTTCAGAAGGCAGCGTTGGCAGGATGCAGGGAATCTGGGGAGATCTTGACACACAGCCCCCCCCCCCCCTTGTGGCCTGGAGGCTGGTGGCAGAGGCAGATGCTGACATAGGATGGGACAGGTGCAGAGGGAGAGGTGAGAGCCAGGACCTGGGACACTTCGGAGAAGGGCTTCCTGGGAGGTGACATGAAGTGGAGCCTGGCAAGCAGGTGGGGGCGGGGGTTTGGAGTGGGGGATGTAGGGTCAGGAAACCTCAAGCCAAGTTCTGGCAGATGCTGTGCTGGGCAGGCCACTCAGTGTTGCTGATATTCTATCCTCTTCTGAAAACAGGGGCTTGTCATTCCAATACCCGAGGTTGTAGGAGGATTAAAGAGATAACACATGGCAAGTGCTTGGCACACAGCCTGGTGCTGGATGAATGGGAGACCCTGCCCCTCATGCTCCATTTTCCATCATCCCATGTCCAGCCACCTCCTGTCCCAGGTGCCTTCTCCCCACGGCCTTGTGTTCCCTTGACCCAATTAGAGAGGAATAAGGAAGGAATCCATCCTCTGGCTCCACCCTGACCCCTCTTCTCCCACCCCAGAGGGAGGCATTCGTGGGCTCAAGTCTGAACTCCGGATTAGCTGTGTAATCCCCAGATCTGTCTGGGCAATCTCTTTCCCCAGCCAGGAGAGGGGCCGTGGCTGGGAGCCAGGACTGCTGGGCTCTGGGCCTGTTACTGCCTTACCCATCTGTAAGACATTAGACAAGCTGCCATTGTTTTTGGCGCCTCTTTTGGAAATACCACAGACATCCCACGACTGTCACGTGTGTGTCAACTGTTCTGTCGGTTTGTGGTGCGAGAGGCACTCTGGGAAGGGAGGCCTGGATTTGACTCCAGTTCTAACACTCTAAGTCAGCGGTTCTCAACCTGTGGGTCGCGAACAATGAAAATGCATCCTGCATATCAGATATTTACATTACGATTCATAACAGTAGCAAAATTACAGTTAGGAAGTAGCAACAAAAATAATTTTATGGTTGGGGGTCCCCACCAACATGAGGAACTGTATTAAAGGGTCGCGGCATTAGGAAGGTTGAGAACCACTGCTCTAAGTGGATGCCCATGGACAAGGCATGAAGCCTCCATGGGCCTCAATTCTTTTTACATATAAAATGAAACTGACATAGTCATGAGGGTCAGGCCGTTTTTTCCTCCCCCCATGCACTTGTGCATACAGGAGCTGCACACTAAATGCTGAACCTACAGAACGTGGAAAACACCAGAAACTGGCAGGAGGCGACGCGCAAGGCTTGTTTACTTGAGGTTTGAAAGGCTGGGTCCAGAAGCAAACGCTCAGAAAGTGGGCCAGTGGTTGTCCCAGGGAGCAAGCGCTTACCAGCCTGGTGTTAGTAGGAAGGCCGGTCGGACTACATCTCCCAGCAGCCCCAGCGTTATTCAGGCCACTTCCGGCCCCTCCTAGAGGCGGGGCGAAGGGCGGAGTGGGAGAGGCGCAGGGATGCCTGGGCGCGCCGCCGGTGCCGGGGCGCGTGACGCGCTTCCTGTGCGCCGCCTAGCGTTTGGGTCGCGCCGGTTCCTCGGCCTCAGAGCCGTGAAGGTGACAGCGGGAGGTGACTGTGCTGGCCCCCGCGATGCTGGCGGCACGGCGACTGCTCGGCGGGTCGCTCCCCGCGCGGGTGTCGGTGCGATTCAGCGGCGACGCGGTGAGGCCCGGCCTGGCTCGGACCAGGGGTGTTCGCGGGCGGGTCTCGCTGCCGGGTCTCCGCGCGCGCTGCCCCGTGGGTCTGTAGTGCCTCCTAGAGAACCCGCCTCGTCTACCCGGTCCCGCAGGAAGGTAGCCCCTCCGCCGTGGGCGTAGGTAGAAGGGGAACGGTCCCAGCGGGAGGCTGACTCCCTCCCTCCTCGGCTTCCCTTAGGGAAATTTGGAAGGTGGTGAAGTGTCCGAGCCTCATTCCTTCCTCGCCACAGCCTTGTGGGCTGAATGAGCGGATGCAGAAAACTGGAGAGGGTTGTGCACCGCCCGAGTCCCCGCTCAGCGCTCTGCCTCCCGTCGTGTCTTTTAGAACAGTGGTTCTCAACCTTGGCTGCATATCAGAATCACCTGGGAATCTTTTTAAAATCCTGATTTCCGGGCCTC
>NW_005871463.1:473237-481022 GCF_000147115.1 Myotis lucifugus | reverse complement strand
TTTCTTTGTTATGGGGTGTGGGCCACAACTTAGTAACAAAGAAACAGAATTTCCGGAGGATGAGGCCCGGAAATCAGGATTTTAAAAAGATTCCCAGGTGATTCTAATGTGCAGCCAAGGTTGAGAACCACTGCTTTTAGGGGGTCGGGCTCTGGGAGCCGGTTCCCCAGCACTCTCAGCTGGGTGCTCATCCCTGGCTTCTGTAGAATTCCAGATCCCACTTCTCCTCATCAATTTCATCCCAAGTGGGTCTCCCTCCACCCAGTCCTAGTGAGGCCTTTCTTTTCCATCAGTAAACACATTTGGCTTCCAGCAGAGCTAGTAACATAAGGCCCTGGCCTAACCAAGGTTCCGTCCAGCACGACAGCCAGACAGGGAAATGGACACGCCATTCACTGGGCTCAGGGTGGTAGTATGGTGCTGTGGGCTTTGGCCACGGGTAGACCTCAGCTCAAATTCTATCTGCTGCTTTTGGCTATATGCCCTTACATAATGCTCTGAGCCCCAGTTTCCTCCTCTGTCAACTCATTCCTGTCTCAGGGTTATGAGAAGAAATAGGGTTTTGGATGTAAAACGCTTAGCCTAGTGCCTGCTGAACAGGAAGTGGTTCCTAGGCGGTGGTGGTAGCTTTGATGCTACCAGGGTGCTAAGGCTTAGGCTCCTGCCCTCTCCCCAGCCCAGCCCGTCTAATCAGGGGGACCTAAGAATCTTTAGCTTCTGGCCTGGCCCCTCATGATCCCAGAGCTCTGCTGGACCTCCTGACCCTCTTTGTCTCCAGACAGCGCCCAAGAAAACCTCATTTGGCTCCCTGAAGGATGAGGACCGGATCTTCACCAACCTGTATGGACGCCATGACTGGAGGTGAGATGGTGCCCTTAGCCTGGTGGGCCGCAGGGCACGGCCTCCCCTTCACCACCTTCCCTACTCTGTCCAGGCTGAAAGGTGCCCAGAGTCGAGGTGACTGGTACAAGACCAAGGAGATCTTGCTGAAGGGGCCTGACTGGATCCTGGGTGAGATCAAGACATCTGGCTTGCGGGGCCGTGGAGGCGCTGGCTTCCCCACTGGCCTCAAGTGGAGCTTCATGAATAAGCCCTCAGATGGCAGGTGTGTTTAGAGGCGGAGATGGGGTTGCAGGAGAAACCTGCGGGTGGCTTTGGCTTACCCAGGGCTTTGGGTTGTTACCTTGGAGTGAATCAAGTGGGAAAATGTTACCGGAGCTTAAGTAGGTGAGACTCAGTTCCCTCTGGTGTTGCTCAGGGGAGACTCGAAGGGTAGCAGAATCAGAACAAGATTTTTTTTTTTAATCCTCACCTGAGGATATGCTTACTGATTTTAGAGAGAGAGGAAGGGAGGGAGGGAGAGCAACATGGATGTGAGAGAGAAACATCAATCGGTTGTCTCCCTTGCACACCCCTACGGAGGATCGAACCTGCTATATAGGTATGTGCCCTGACCAGGAATTGAACCCAAAACCTTTGGTGTACAGGACAGTGCTCCAACAAACTGAGCCACCTGGTCAGGGCAGCACAAGATTTTGACTCAAATGACTTAATTGATCAATTCCTCGCTCTGCCGTCTAATCATTAAGCTTGGGCAGTCTCTTGGCCTTTTTGAACCTCAGTGTTTTCTTTAAATGGATATTATATTTTGTGGGGATTAAAGAGAGAATGTTTGTATAGCTTTTGGCCTGCTCATTGGTCAGCACATAGAAAGCAAATGATACATGTCAGCTCCTTTACTTCCTTCTGGCCTCAGTGATATGGTGGAGGTTCAGAAAGCCCTTTGTGACCAAGAGCAGAATTTGGGCTCTTGGGAAAGCACAAAGAGAGACATTTGGACAGCAGAACCGAGACCTTTCCTGTGGTCACAGCCACCCAAAGGTGGGCTAGACAGTGAGCTTCCTGTCATTGGTGGTGAGCAAGCAGAAGCCTGGGAACATGTTGGGAGGGCAGAGAGGGATTGGCTGTCAGAGGAGACATCTCTGAGGCTTGGCTGGTAGAGTGGGGGTTGGAAGACCCTCCCTGGTGGCCCTGTAGCCTAACTGACCTGCTGGCCCCCACAGGCCCAAGTATCTGGTGGTGAACGCGGATGAGGGGGAGCCGGGCACGTGCAAGGACCGGGAGATCATGCGTCACGACCCCCACAAGCTGGTGGAAGGCTGCCTAGTGGGGGGCCGGGCCATGGGTGCCCGTGCAGCCTACATCTACATCCGTGGGGAATTCTACAATGAGGCCTCCAATCTGCAGGTGGGCTGGGGGAAGGACATCACAGAGGAGGTGCTCCATGTGTACTCACCGCCCACTTACCTGGCATAGTCATGCTTAGATTTTAGCGCCTAATCTGTGTGGGGTCCCGCTGGGAGAGTGCTGGTCACTCCTGCATGTCAGGATTGGGACATGGCTCCCAAAGGCCTCCTTCTCTGGGCCTTCCCAGTATACTCCAGAGTCTCAGCTTGGGGGAGGTTTTCCAGGGCTCCAAGACTTCTAGGGTGTGGGTGGGCTGGGGAACTCATAAGAGGGCGTATTTCCTGCGGAAGGGTCAGTGATCAAGAGGTAATTCTTAGCCTGGTGATGCCTGTAGTATAGGGCCCGCATAGTAGCATCACGTATAAAATTTATTGTTATTATGTACTTGAAAGTTAAACCTCTAGGACTATGGTCGGCAAACCGCGGCTTGCAAGCCACATGCGGCTCTTTGGCCCCTTGAGTGTGGCTCTTCCACAAAATACCACGTGCGGGCGCGCACGTACAGTGCAATTGAAACTTCGTGGCCCATGCGCAGAAGTCGGTATTTTGTGGAAGAGCCACACTCAAGGGGCCAAAGAGCTGCATGTGGCTCGTGAGCCGCAGTTTGCCGACCACTGCTCTAGGGTCTTGCCCTCTATTGCAGAAGCAGTACTTATCGTGAAGATAGGAAACCACACACACAAGAGAAAAATCTCACACAGACCCACTACCTAGAGAAAGTACTTGCTGAATTTTTCATGATTCTAAAATCGTTCTTTTAAAAATAGATGTAGTTGGAGAATTTTTAAGTTGTTGTTCCAATGGCATGCACACTGTACAAGTCCTCGCCCCCTCCCAGAGCGTCCTCCGTTCCTGCCAAAAGGGGGCTTTAGCCCTGGATTTGGTGATGGGCCTGTATTCTCCCCTCCCCTCTGCCCCCCGCACACACACAGTATCCCCAGGCCCTCGGGGACAGTGACCTCCCCTCTCACCCTTGCCCCACAGGTGGCCATCCGAGAGGCCTACGAGGCTGGTCTGATTGGCAAGAACGCCTGTGGCTCCGGCTATGATTTTGACGTGTTCGTGGTGCGCGGGGCTGGGGCGTATATCTGCGGGGAGGAGACAGCGCTCATTGAGTCCATCGAGGGCAAGCAGGGCAAGCCCCGCCTGAAGCCGCCCTTCCCCGCAGACGTGGGTAAGATCCGGCCCGATCCTGGGCCTTGTCCTGGGTCCTGCGGGATCTGGGTTCGGGTCCCCACTGGTCTTTCTTAGGGAATTTCTGAGTTCCTTCTGCACTGGGGCCAGACGCAGAGTCGGTGGCAACAACATAGAGGCTCCGCCGGTGCCACCTGCCTCAGCCCCCACGCCAGACACCCAAGTCCCCTCCAGCCCTCCGGGAGCAAAGGGCAGGGGGTGAACAAGGCAGTGCAGGACCTGCTGGGCTTGGGGGTCCAGTGGGGATGAGAATGATAAAGCAGTAGAAGGGGGCTGTCTGCCATGGGAACAGGACCCTGGGACAGACCCATTGCCAGGAAACCCACCCCGATTTGCCCCATTTCCTCACAGGAGTGTTTGGCTGCCCCACCACTGTGGCCAACGTGGAGACAGTGTCTGTGTCCCCCACCATCTGCCGCCGAGGGGGTGCCTGGTTCGCTGGCTTTGGCCGCGAGCGTAACTCGGGCACCAAGCTGTTCAACATTTCTGGCCACGTCAACCACCCATGCACCGTGGAGGAGGAGATGTCAGTGCCATTGAAGGAATTGATTGAAAAGCATGCGGGTGAGGCCTGGGGCCAGGGGGCAAGGGTCAGGGCTGGGCATCCGGGGAGAGAGCCAGGGCTGGAAGGGCCTGGGGCTGGGGCGGGGGTTGATAGGCCCTGGGCTCAGGACCAGGCAGGTTTGCTGGTCCCAGCCCTGACCACCCATCATTTTGGGGACTGGGACCCAGGGGGTGTCACGGGTGGCTGGGACAACCTCCTTGCTGTGATCCCCGGCGGCTCGTCCACCCCACTGATCCCCAAGTCCGTGTGTGAGACGGTGTTGATGGACTTCGACGCGCTGGTGCAGGCACAGACTGGTCTGGGCACGGCTGCGGTGATCGTCATGGATCGCTCGGTAAGGGCTGGCCCCCGCTTCCCACCCGGTCCTCCCCTCCTGCCAGCCTGCTTGGTTCCCCTCCCGTGGCTTCTCTGAGAACTTGCCAGCTCTTTTGTCCCAGACCCTACAGCCTGAGATATAGGTGGGCAAGGGGGGAGCAAGGCTGCTCTGAGGCAGGGTGCCATGGAGAGTGGGCAGTGCAGGATGCCCAGGGCGGGGCGGGGAGTGGCAGGACACTGGGGGAGTCGGAAGGGGCTGCTTCTGGGGACGGAGGCTCAGGCCTTGGGGACCTGTCACTGTCCTTGGTCTCCAGACGGACATAGTGAAAGCCATCGCCCGCCTCATTGAGTTCTACAAGCACGAGAGCTGTGGCCAGTGCACCCCGTGCCGCGAGGGTGAGCGCGTGGGGCTTTCCCTGTGGCTCACCCTGGCCTGGGTTGGGCAGAGGTCAAAGGTGGGGTGGGCTCTGGACCCTGAATGAACAGATGCTGCCCGGCCTGCTGTGGCCTCTCTCAGTCTCTTCCTACTGTGGCTGCAGGCGTGGACTGGATGAACAAGGTGATGGCCCGCTTTGTGAGGGGGGACGCCCGGCCGGCCGAGATCGACTCCCTGTGGGAGATCAGCAAGCAGATAGAGGGTCACACCATCTGTGCCCTGGGCGACGGGGCCGCCTGGCCCGTGCAGGTACTCACTGCCCTGCTCTGTGGCACTAGTGTGGGGCTGCTGAGAACCCAGGGCCTTGGGGATTTTAGACCCTGGTTCACACAGTGCTCCCACCCCTTCCCAGGGCCTCATCCGACACTTCCGGCCGGAGCTCGAGGACCGGATGCAGCGGTTTGCCCAGCAGCACCAGGTCAGGCAAGCCGCCGCCTGAGCCTGCTGCCCTGGGCTGGTGTCCATCATCCAGACGGCGGGACAATAAAGCAAGTGCTGCCCACTATCCTGTTGAAGCTTCTCTGTGGCCTTGCTCTCCCCCTGCACCTGAGGTCCATTACTCATGGGGCCTGTTTCCCAGGTGGGGAGGCTTGGAAAGGATAGGCCAGCTCAAGCTCATGCCATGAATCCAGACCTTGGCCTCCTATGGGTCAGCGAGTCTGTCCTAGACCATCCTGAACACCCAGCCTTCAGTGCAGGAAGCGGTGGGGGGGAGGGCAAAGCTGTGGCCTGAGGTCCACACCTGGGCCCTTGAGGGTGGGGACAAGGAGAGCAGGGTCCAGTTTGCCCTGTGAGGTGATGGGCCAGGAAAGAATAGGCTTGGTTTAGTCTGGATTGGAGGAGAGGTTTATTCCTGCTTCCTGAGGGGGCACTGGGCACATCTGGAAGGGGTGGAGGAAGGAAACAATTTGACTAGGGGCTGGGCATGTGGGTGAGGCAGCCCTGGTTCCTCCCAACTCTGTGGAGGCGTCTGGGTCAGTTTGGGGAGGAGCAGTGAGCAGGGCCACGCAGGCGCCCCAGCTAGTCGCTGAGCTGGAGGGGCGCACTCCCGTCCAGCGGGTGCCACAGCTCCAGCCGGTGGTCACTGTGGCCCAGGCACTCTCTCCAGTGCCGCTGGCGCTCCCCACCGGCCCGGCCACTCAGCTGTACCCCGCCTGGATTGGGGGATAGGAGTCAGGAGATGTGTGGGAGCCCATTGGGCCCCCACCCAGCTCCCCTGCCTCCCCACTCACCAATGAAGTCGTTGGCCGGGCCCAGGTCATAGTCCCATACAGACACCAGCAGGGTCTTCTGGGCCAGCTCCTCCCTGAGGCCTGCGTAGAAGAACTCCTACCGGAGGAGACAGGAAGGAAGGGGCAGCCTCGGTCCTTCCCAGCTTCAGAAACAGGCTAGGCTGGTAGGGACTCGGGTCAGCTGGGACCTGTGTTTCTGACTGAGGCGGCGTGCTGACCTCCCCCACCCCGGTGCAGCAGGACTGCCCTGGCCTGGCCCTGGCCTACCTCATGGAATTCGGGGTTCAGGGTCTTCTTCCGAACACTGGTCTTATATTTAGTTTTTTTCCCCACATTTGGATGCAGGAATCTGGGGAGGATGGGGTCAGGTTAGGTGTGGCTCTGGAGAGGTGAGCCCCAGAAGGGCTCTGAGGAATCCCCATGCCCACCTGTCCACCTTGTTCACACTCACAGGCGGACGAAGGGGTCCGAGTAGCCATTGGCATCCATGGGGGCCAGATGGGCGCATCGCAGCACCCCTACCAGCAGGCCGCCCCGCTGAGAGCTGTAGCACAGGGACAGCAGGATGCGCCCGCGCTCCTCCCCGGCCACCTCTGCCACCTCCTGCAGGGTAGGCTGGGGTCAACCCCTGCGGCCCAAAACCCACCCACCCACCCACCAGTATCGGCCAGGGTGTGAGAGCTCAGACTGGCTGCAAAGAAGTCAGGGGCCAATGATTTAACTTCATGGTTCAGTTTCACAAACTCATGGACCTGGTGCCCTGGAAGGGACTTGGACGGGTCACCTGTTCCCTCCAGAACCTAAGAAGGGGAGGGGCTTGCTCAGGCCACGTGACTGGGCAGTTCCCATCTTTGCCGTGGAGAGGAAGGGGACTGATGTTGAGAGCCACAGACAGGCCGGGCCCTTCCTGATGGCCTCCCACTAGGTGCCCACGCCCCCCTCCTACGGGTAAAGCCCATGTCTCGGGAGCAGCTCCGAGAGGCTATTCTCCACTCAACACCTGCCCTCCTCACCCCCCTCCATCCTGGGGACCAGATGCTGAATGCCTTTTGCCACTCTCGGCCCCTGGTGTTTCCACGAGGAGTCCCGGGGGAGGCTGGGAAGGACATGTTCCTCCCATTCTTAATATAGGAGTCGATTTGCAGGAAGTCCAATCACCGTGCTAACATTTAGTTCTTCCTATGGGAGTGTCCCGTGGGCACCTGTCGTGCACCCCCGCACTGCAGTGAGTGGGACAGGAAGTGGGTGGCACCAGTCACCAGCCCCACGGAGGTGGGACTTGCCTGGCCTTTAGGCATCAGCTGCAGTAACTTGTGGCTCCACTAGGGGGCAGGGCAGCAGCACTGGACCTTCCATCCCAGAGGGGCCTGGGCCAGTCCTGCCTCAGCCTTGCAGCATCCCTGCCCCTCCCAGGCCAAAGGGGTTCTGGCCTAGTCTTTGGTCTCCCCTGGGGCCCCTCCAGTTACTGTCACTGCCTCCTGACAAGGGCTTATCTAGGGCTACCAGCCCCAGGAATGGCACCCACCTTGAACCCTGGGAGCAGCCAGTGAGTCCCACCTGTCCATTCTCTCCTGCCCTCCCAGCTGCTCTGGCCACAGACAAACCCCATCAGTTTCAGCACCTGCCTCCAGGTGGCCCGGGTCTCTGCCCCTGCGGGCTTTGCGTATCCCAGTGCCCCACACATCCTCTGGCCTGGCTGCCCCCCAGGGCTCCGAGCACTCGCAGAACATAGGGGGGTTGGCCTCAGTGTCTCCAAGCCCACCTCCCCATCTGCCTGATGCCCGAGTACCCCAGGC
>NW_005871463.1:471133-473018 GCF_000147115.1 Myotis lucifugus | reverse complement strand
CTGCCCAAGTTTCCCTCCCTGCCCCCCCCCAGCTCCCCCATCACAAGATTGCTGGACCCCAAAGCCCCACCTCGTGCGCCACCCGACTCACCAGCCTCCGCTTCTCCAGACACACACTGAAGCTCCTGGCTCGGTTGGGCACCAACTTCCTCAGGGGCACCCGCAGCTCCCCCAGGGGAGGCACTCGCCGCCGCCGTGGCCGCAGCCGTGGGTCCTCACACACACACAACCTGGTGGCCACCCCAGTCAGACCCGGGCAGGCAAGCCCCACTCCACCCTGTCCCCTCGTGGCCCAGCCTCAAGCCTCACCGCAGGGTCTTGCGCCCAACATCCTGGTGGGTGAAGCCGTGGTAAGTGAGCGTCTCTTCCCAGACAGGCCCCCTTGTGCCCCGAACTGTGCGTGTCCTCAGCTGGCTGGCCTGAGGGCCAGGCAGGGGGCGTCAGGGCCTCCTCGGCCCCAGGGCCCCACCCTTGCCACCTCCCCAGTAGAACCCCAGTTGTGCAGCCTGATGCCCAGGCCTCGTGGGGAGGATCCGGCCAGGACAGGTGGGTGTGTGGCTGAGGGGCAGCAGCAGGAGCCTGGGTCTTGCCCTCACCTTGCTGGCCCCTGGCAGCAGATTGGCTTTGACATAGGTGTCCAGGGAGCCTGAGGCTGGTGGCTTGAGGCCCTGGGAAGAAACAACAGATATGGGGCAGGCCTGTGGCCCAGGCCCACGGCTCAGGGACCCCCGCCCATCCTTACCTTGGCATGGTGAGCCGTGCAGTGCAGGGCGCTGTTGTCCGCATCAAAAAGAAGTGTGAACTCGAGGGTGCCCAGGGTAGCTAAGGGCAGGTGGCATGCAGGTCAGTTCCTCTGGCACCCTGCCACCGCGGCACCATGCCTCCTGCCCTGCCCCTCACAGGTCAGATGCCCGGGATGCCTGAGACCCCATCCTGGCTGGGCTGGGCCCAGCGTGTCCTCATCCCCTATCCCCACTCACCGCTGTCGTCTGAGTCTCCCTCTGGCTCTGGGTCTGGCTGCAGCTGGGGTGCAGAGCTGGCGGGAGACACTGCAGGGTGTGGGCCTGGGGCACCCCGGGCAGGCTCAGCAAAGGGGTAGAAATGGGGGAAGTAGTCAGAAATGAGGGGGATGGGCTGGATGGGTCCGGGGTTCACATCGATGGCCATGTGCTCCTGCATGCTCACCCGCTGGGGCCGCCGCCAGCCCGCTGCTGCCGTGCCCGCCATGGGGGCTCAGGCCAGGGGAGGGGACTCAGACAAGCCCCCTTGGACTAGGTATGAGGGGGCCACACTGGGCCGAGACATGGTGAAGAGGCATCGCTGAGGGTGCTGAGAAGGGTCCTGGGTGGCAGCCGGGGACCTGAGGACAGAGGGCAGGGTTGGGTGGGTGGGGAAGAAGTGGGGAGCTTCAGCCTGGAGGGGACCCCGTGTGCTAGCAGCGCCTGCTGGGCTCCTTACCTCTCTGAGAGCTCCGCCACCTGGCTCTGTTCGCTGCTGGCGCTGGGTATGCGCCTGACGGAGGTGACTCATCTGTGTGACCAGGGCCTCCTGGTACCCGCGAGGGAGGGGGGGCGGAGCTCAGAGCCCACCTCCAGGGCTCAGGGGAGGGCACTTCCCTGCCCTCAACTCCAGGGGTCCCTTACTTAGTATCAGCCTCGCTCCGCCCTTGTCAGGCCCTCCCCCTGTTCACATGCCCTCAGTTATTTTTACCACCATCATGGGACCTGCTCCAGGGCGAGGAGGCCGGATGCCCAGTGGTGACAGGGGTGTGAGGGGCAACGGGAGGGGGGTGTGGGGATGAAGAGGTAGGTGAGAGGCAAGGGGTGCAGGAGGAGGGAGCATGTGGGGGGGTGTGTGGGAAGGGGCGGGGGTGTGGGGGCACTTT
>NW_005871463.1:469426-471033 GCF_000147115.1 Myotis lucifugus | reverse complement strand
GGGAAAGGTGCCTGGGACGGAGGGGGGGCACTTGGGGAAGAGGGCATCTGCAGTCTGGTCCCCTTGCAGCTCCAAGCTTTTTGAAACATGGACCGGATCACATCAACTCCTCTCTCTCCTTTTGTGGGCTTGGAATAAAAGCCTAACCCATCACTGAGGCACGCCCCTAGGCACCCCTCATCTCCACATTACTCTTCATGGATTCCGTGAACACCCCAAGCTTTGTGCATGTGCAGCTGCTGCCCTAACTGTCCTACCCTGCCCTTTGACCTGGCTCACTCCTGCCTTTGGTTTCAAGGTCACTCTCTGAAGGGGAACGTGGCTGGCTTTTACCTGCTCAGCATTCCCGTTTCCCAGTCAGTGGTCCTTTGGAGGCCACCCCCTTCCCTATTCCCAGCCTAGGGGGTCCATCCTCCTCCCCAGGGTTGTGCCCCAGACCCTGCCAATCAATGAATTCCAAATCCAGCAGGACACGCGACAGGCTCGGGGAAGGCCTGCTGGGTCACAGGCCAGTGCCGTGCAATTCTGGGTCACACTGGCCAAGCAACTCTCTTTTCTGTGGATGGAACACTGGTGTCCCCCTAGAGCTGTTGCCCTCTCCTCGTCTCTCGCTGTGGAGTAGAGACTGCTCCTGGGAATGAGGCCAACACCGCGGAAAGCACAGCCAGAGAGAGCGCCCCTGGATGCAGCCATGCCTGAAGCTACTTTAACCCTGGAGTTCATAATCACCATTCCTCTTATGGCAACGTCAGCTAATGGGTGGAGCTTTCTATCACTTATCCTGGCTAAACCTGCCCAGTCCACATGCCAAAGTCCAACTGTCCCCCCGAACTCTTACACAGAACCCTGTATAATTCCACTATTATTTATATGTGATTGTTTAATGTGCAACCACATGATTATCTGGTCTAAGGTCTCCCCTAGTCTGAGCCCCCCTCCCATCTCCCCCAGAGGCCAGGACAACATCTGGCTGGTCCGCAGATGTAGCCCCAGCACAGCAGCTGGTGCATGGTGGGTGCTCATTAGTCACGTGCGGGGCTCCTCTCCAGATTCCTGGGGCCCAGCACGTGGTCAGCCAGGCACGGAGGAAGGAACCTACAGTGGCTAAGGGTCTGGGCTCTAGTCAGAGAGGGCCCGGTTCAAATCCCAGCTCGGTCAAGCTGTCTGTCCTCTCTGAGCCCAGCTCACCAGCCAGGGACAGTGCTGGCCCCACTCACAGGGCTGAGGTGAGGGTGGAATGAGTACCTGGTGCAGGGTAAGTGCCCACTGCTGTGGGTGACAGAGTGCTTGGACAGGGGTGCCCCAGCCAGGAGACCAGCTGTCCCATGGGGTCTGCTCGAGGTCAGGGCCCTAGCGCAGAACATGCAGTTGCCCAAGAGTTGGTAAAGGCTCTTTATTCAGTCCGGAGGTGGCGCTGGCCTGGCAGGGTGAGGGCAGGGGCTGCCTGGGGCCAGTCTTCAGCCCCGGAGCCTCCACTCCCCAGGGAAATCCAGGCGGGGCTGGTAGGCGCCAGGGTACCAAGACCTGCAGGGTGAATCTCCGGTGATGATAGCGGTGAGCCCTCCAGACGCGAGGTGGCCCGTTGCAGGAAATCAGGCTATTGTTGT
>NW_005871463.1:464193-467251 GCF_000147115.1 Myotis lucifugus | reverse complement strand
AGCGCTCCGGAGCTCCGACCCGGCGCGGGCGGCGCACCGATGGGCCCGAACGCCCGCCCCGCCCCGCCCCGCCCTTGGGCTCCTAAGCTGCCCTGGCGGTTTCAAGGCATGGCCTACACAAGGGGCGTGGCCTAAACAGGGGGCGTGGCCTGTGCGGGGGGCGGGTCCCAGAAGGGACCAGTGGGCGGGGCCGGAAGGGGCGGGGGCCGGTGTCCTGGCTGCCCGCAGAGGGCGGCGTGGGCCGGGCCGGACCTGGGATGGGCGGTCAGGCTTGTGTGTCCTCGACCTTCGGTCGTGCTCGGCCCGGGGGCGAACTCAGCCCTTCCGACGCGGAGCTCAGGAATCGGGGTGTCTTGCTGCGGAGGCCCCGCCGGTTCCCGTCCCTCTGCGCCCGTGTGTGTCCGTTTCTCTCCAAGGACCTCACAGGAACTGCTCCAAGATGGGCGGAGTCGGCGTTTAGGGGGTTCATGGGGCGCCCCCTAGATATCAGGGGCCGCGCCGGGACCTCGCGTTCCTGGGACCCACTCCCGCCTGGCCTTTCCCGGAGCTGTGTCCCCTCTCCCTCTCCTTTCTACTCCTTTTTTCCTTTTTCCTTTCTACTCCTTTAGGTTTAAATGTCGCTTTCCCTAGAACAGCGGTTCTCAACCTGTGGGTCGCCAACCTGTGGGTCACGACCCCTTTGGGGGTCGAACGACCCTTTCACAGGGGTCGCCTAAGACCATCGGAAAACAGATATATAATTACATATTGTTTTTGTGATTAATCACTATGCTTTAATTATGTTCAATGTGTAACAATGAAAATACATCCTGCATATCAGATATTTACATTACGATTCATAACAGTAGCAAAATTACAGTTATGAAGTAGCAACGAAAATAATTTTATGGTTGGGGGTCACCACAACATGAGGAACTGTATTAAAGGGTCGCGGCATTAGGAAGGTTGAGAACCACTGCTCTAGAAGCTCTCCCGTGTCAAGTCTCGATCAGATTCTCAAGTCCCTCCCCCACCCGATCGTGGCACGCGTGGCCATTGCCTATGTTGGTTCTGTAACCCTCCGCCAGACGACCCCAACCTATGCACAGCACCTCGACGACGTTGAGTGGCAGGTGTCATCAAACCTTGACTTGAGCAAGTACCTCTCTGAGCTGCAGTTCAGTCCTCATCTGGGCACACAGGTAGGGAGCGGGAACTCCGCCTCCCACCCAGCCCTGCCCCTCGCTGGTGTCACCACCTTGACCATCACTGTGCTTCCAGGGATGCCGGGGGCACTGGGAGAGCTTTGGGGTGTCTGCAGCCCAGGCTCTGGCGTTGGAGTGTCCCTGAGGCCCTCCACCCTCAGCCCTGAGGACAGAAGCGCTCTGACCACCCATGCCAAATGGTTTAATGTTTGGGGTAAGGAAGAGGGGGAGCAGGGTCTGGAGGAGTCACCCCCAAGGCATAAGGGGACAGGTCGGGAGGTAGGAGGCCTGGTCCTAGCCTGGCACCATCCCAGCCTTGCTGAGATTGTGGGCAGGTAGCCTCCCCCTCTGGGCTTCTGTGTTCACTGCTCTCCTTGGGAAGGCGGGGGTCTCTGCAGAGGTGAGGCTGGAGGGCGTGGGGTCCAGGGTAAGAGGACTGTGTCCACAGGGTACCCCTCATCACTGAGGGTCCTGGTGAGACCTCAGGCACGCGGCAGTGGGGGCCAGGAGCCCCATCCCAGCTGGGAGGGACAGGCCCCCCTGATCCCTGTCAGCCTGGATATTGGGGAGGGGATACGGCGTTGGCCGGGCCCTTGGGATTCCAAGAGAGCTTGAGGCTCCAGGGTACAGGTCCTGATAGGCGAGGGCCCGGTAGGTGGCGGGGGCCAGCAGAGCCTCAGGGCTGGCCAGCAGCTGGTGGTGGAGCCGAGCAGGGCTCCTGGAGGTGGAAGCTGGAGCTTTGTTGGGATCTGAGGGAGGAAGCAGTCTGAGCGAACCCCAGACCTCCCCGCACATCCACACCTGCCCTTTTCTGCTCCTCCCATCCCAGGTTGCCCACCTCAGCCTTTGCTCCTGCTCTTACCTCTGCCTGGGATTTCTTTCTCACTTTCTCCTTCCCAGTCCTGCAAGGCCCAGCTTGGGAACCACCTCCTCCAGGAAGTTCACCTGTTCGCCCCCCACCGCACCCCCTTCCCTCTCAGAACCGTGTCCCTACCTGTTCTCTCTGCCCTGGGCCCCAAATTGCCTGAGAAATCTGCTTCCCCTCCTGTCCACACAGGTGCCCAGTGGGCTGCTGAGTGAGCTGGAGCCTCTTGGCAGCCCTGTGGTGCTGCCCCCTGGCTGCTCACCCACCGTGTGGGCTCTGGTCCCCCTGGGGACTAACCTTTCTCCTGCTCTGCGGAGCCCCTCAGCAGGCAGGGCCCGAGGCTGCTGCGACTCCGGGCGGGGACGCTGGGCAGGGGCTGTGCAGATGCAGTCCTGGAGATGGACAGGCAGGGAGGGGCAGGGGTCAAGGTGGAGAACCACGCCAAGGATCTGGTTCAGTCAGCCCATGAGACCCCAGGACCAGTCCATGGGTGTGGCCCTTCTAAGGAGCCCAGCCCTAGCAGATGCCGGGGGCTGGGGCTGAGGGGCTGGGCCAGGGCAGCGGGAAGCCTGACAGGAGTCAGTACCAGGAGTCCGGGTCACTCTCTCTAAAGCCCTTGGCGAAAGGGTTGCTGGCGATTTTCAGCTGCGTGATCTGCAGAGAAGAGAGTGAAGTTATGGGTCAGCCCCGAACTGGGGAAAGGCTGTGGGGCCCCAGGCTCACCCATCCTTACCTCCCTGGACCCCCCAGTCAGGAGGCCCTGGGACCCGGAACCACTGCGGGGGTGAAGGGAGGGGAATGACTGGGCAGACGCTCACTGAGTCCGGGGAAGGAGAGAAGGGCTGGGGTCTGTGTGCACGGGGCGGCTAAGACTTGAGCCTCAGTCTCCATCCCTATGAAATGGGCTGGCAGGTGCCCCAGGAGCTGTGGCCCAACCACCCGGTGGTTCTGATACGGCGTCACGGCCGTGAACTGGGTCTCCGTGAACACGAAGGACTTGAAGTCTCCT
>NW_005871463.1:456722-463562 GCF_000147115.1 Myotis lucifugus | reverse complement strand
CACACAGCAGCGTCTCTTAGTGCCACTGCCTAGAGCCAAGTCTGACGGGCCAAAGGAGCTGTGAGTGTCCACACACCATCCACATCTTGCACACGAGAAACCAGAGGCTCTGAGAGGATCCTGTGGTTCCACCCGCTGGCCTGGGTTAGCGCACTCTACCTGTCCAGACGGCACACTGCTCACTGCCCACTGTCAGCTGCCTGGGCTAGTGCCTGTGCCACCAGACTCCACACTGTTGCCCCAGGATAGGCCTCCATGATGCTGCTTCATTGGCCCCTGCCTCCCCGGAGTGCAGCGAGGGGCCGACTCCCCATCTCAGCACCGGAGGAATGAGCCACCCGGTGGCCCCCACACCTGTATCTCTTGTCATCCAGGGGCACGAAGTCCATGAGCAGGGCGTAGTCAGCCAGCGAGTCCATGCCCAGGATCTTCACCTGGAAGGTGGGGAACATCCTCCTGCCAGGGGGAGGTGCCCAGCAGCCTGAGTGCGGCCCCAGCCTGGCCCGGCCGCACCCGCACGCTCACCCGCCCCTGCCCCTCACACCTGCCTGCCTTGGTGACGATCATCTCTGTGCCCAGCTGGTTGAACTCCTCCCACAGAGCCTTCATCTCCAGCTGGACCGTCACGCTGGACACGTGCGGGTTCTTGGGGCCCTGCCCGGTGGGCTCACCCATGGCTTGGGCCCCTGTGGAGCCGGTGGAAAGGCCTGATGGGAACGGAGAAACCAGCCGGGGCTCCCAGCTGGAGCTGCTCATGGGCAGGGGGTAGGTCTCGGAGGCTGCAAGTACCCCAAGGCCTGCGGAGAGGAAGGCTGGGGAGAGAGGACAGAAGCATGGGCCCTGCTCGCCCCCACTCCACCCAGCGAGCCCTCAGCCTCCAGGCTGCATCTAGGTGCCTCTTTCTCCAGGAAGTCCTCCCTGACTGCCAGGTCTGTGTGTTCCCACAGTTAACGTGACTCGGCATCACCTCGTAAGTGAGTGCTCTGCCCCACTCACTTATCAAACCTCAGAGGGAAGGTAGGGAGGGTGGGGGTAAGGGGGAGAGATCAACCAAAGGACTTGTATGCATGCATATAAGCCTAACCAATGGGCACAGACACCAGGGGGGTGAGGGCATGAGCTGGGGGGAAGGGGGAGATAAGGACACATACTAGTATGTAATAGCTTAATCGATAAAGAAAATTAAATTAAATAAATAAACAAAAAGCTCCTGGAGGCCGGAGACCAGGCCTGGCTGGCTCCCCAGGGGACCTCGGAGCTGACAGGTGGCCGAGAGCAAATGGTTTCACTTCCCAGAGCCTCAGTTTCCACATCCATCACCAGGGCTTCGTCGTAATACCTGCTTCCTAGGGCTGGTGTGAGGATCTGTGAGGACACCTGCAGGGCCGGGCACACAGTAAGCCCTTCACAAATGACACATAATATAGATAATGGGACGCCTGAGATTGGGGTGCTTGGGGTGGGGTCTGTCTCAGCTCCGTGGAGACCCCACAGCCTTGTCCCCTGAAGAAGAGCTGCTCTGAGAGGAGATCCCCCACGTGACCACCAATTGCTCTTACCGTCTCTGACCTGGAAAACCCGCCGGAATCCTGCCTCCGGGAGCCAGCTTTCTGCTCTGGCCTCCTCACTATTTTCTCAAGATCCTGCCTTTTGACCTGCTATCCTGGCACAAGCCTTGGCCAAAAGCTTTGTTGTGGGGAGCCGGCACGGCCATGGCATACTCATGCCAGCTCAGCCTGGTTCGGTGACCCTGAGTGGGGGCGATGAAAGGCTTAGAAAAGACAGACAAGAGAAGGAAAGCCGGGTCTCGGTGGGACGCTGCCCCTCTGATGGAGAGACAGCGCCAACGCCCAGAAGCCGTGTCTTTATTTTATAGCAGATGCCGCGAGGCAAAGTAAGGGCGTGATCAAGATGTTTACAACATTCCCGTGGGTTTCGATCCTACTCAACTACATGCACCTGAACTCTATCACTCAGGCACGTGGGGCCACGTGTTCAGACCATAGGTTCAAGCTCACAGCCATAGCTGTTGGCTATAATTCTGCTGGGAGGGCTCTGCCCTCCAGCTGGGACTTGCACGTGGCCACGAGAGGACTGTGCCCTCTCCTCAGTCCGAGGCTTGAACCTGTCCAAACACTGTAGCAGCGCCCCACACTTTGTCCCCCTCCACCCTTCTGGTTAAAAAAAAAAAAAATCCTGCCCTAACCGGTTTGGCTCAGTGGATAGAGCGTCGGCCTGCGGACTCAAGGGTCCCAGGTTCGATTCCGGTCAAGGGCATGTACCTGGGTTGCGGGCACATCCCCAGTGGGGGATGTGCAGGAGGCAGCTGATCGATGTTTCTCTCTCATCGATGTTTCTAACTCTCTATCCCTCTCCCTTCCTGTCTGTAAAAAATCAATAAAATATATATTTAAAAAAAAAAAAATCCTAACTACAATGAGAGACTACTTTACACCCACGAGGATGGTGATTATCAAAACAATAACAAGACAGAAAATGATGCGTTGGTGAGGTTGTGGAGCAATTGGAACCCTGTGCACTGCTGGGGGGCCTGTAAAACAGTGCAGTCGCTGTGGGAAACAGAATGGTGGTTCCCCAAAAACTAAACTTGGGGTTACCACACTATGCAACAACCTTACTCCTAGGCATATACCCAACAGAACTGAGCAGCAACCCGAACACTTATCTGTACATCCGTGCTCACGGCAGCATTGTTCACAATAGGAGTGGTGGAAGCAACCCAGGTGCCCATGAATGGATAAGCAAAATGTGGTCTATCCAGACATTACTCACTATTCTTCAGCCCTAAAAAGAAGGAAATTCTGCCCGGCCGGCGTGGCGCAGTGGTTGAGGGTGGACCTATGAACCAGGAGGTCACGGTTTGATTCCCAGGGAGGGCACATGCCTGGGTTGCAGGCCCGATCCCCAGTGTGGGGTGTGCGGGAGGCAGCTGATTGATGATTCTCTCTCATCACTGATGTTTCTATCTCTTTCTCTCTCCCACCCTCTCTGAAATAAATAGATAGATAGATAGATATTTTAAAGAAGAAGGAAATTGAGGACATATGCTGAGTGAAATAAGCCAGACAGGACAAATACTGTACGATTCCACTTACAGGAAGTCCCTAGAGCTGTCAAATCCGTAAACAGAAAGTAGGACGGTGGGTGCCAGGAGCTGGGGGAGGGGAGGGGAAGTTCGTGTTTAAAGGGGACAGCATTTCAGTGTTACGAGATGCAAAGCGTCCTGGAGCTGATGGTGGTGACGGCGGCACAGCAGCGTGAATGTGTGTCATGCCCCTAAACTGTGCATCTTAAATGGTAATTTTAATGTTATGTACATTTTACACAATTAAACATTTTAAAATAGAAAAAAAAATCCTGAAACACAAGTGATTAGTTACTAGCCGCCCCAGGAGGAGCTGGGGATCTGGTAACACCATGGGACCCTCAGGGCAGAGGTAGAATATCGGTGTCAGATGGACAGAGAGACAGATAGGTGGGTGGAGGGAGTGTCTAAAGAGCCAGACTGGCCAGAGCTGGCACTGAGGCGGCGCCTGGTAAGAGTGGGGGCCCGGGACCACATTGGAGAAGGGGCATCTTGCTAAAGCCCCCAGTGTTCCTGGGGGCTGGGGGTGGGTGGGGTGGGATGTCCGGTCTGCCTACCCCAGTGGGCGTGACGGGTGGATAGACAGATGGCCCCCACCGTCTGGGACCAGGCCGTCGGGTGGGCAGCTGCAGGAATGACATCCAGGGATGACACCAGCCCCCAGCGTCCACGGTGGTGGGTCCCAAGGGTAGAAGCTCATGGCTTTGCTGGGCCCGGGGGCTTCCCAGCTGGCCACTGGCTCCCAAGTCTTCTCTGAGCCCCCTGCCCATCCCAGCCAATGCCCTGCCCTTCAGTGCCCTCAGAACCGGGGAGGGGCCTGTCCTCGGCCCAGTTCCCCTAAAACCAGCACCGCTCAGGTCGGGAGACGCCCATTTCCCACAGGCATCGAGTCCGTCTAGGGAGGAAGTTAGGTGCTTCTTGTCTAGCCCTCGCCTTGATGCTCAAGGGGTGCGGCCCAGAGAGGGGAGGGGACAGGCCCAAGGTCACCCATGCCTGATAAGGCGTTCACCTCCCAGAAGCAGCCTGTCCCCTGCCTGTCGGCACCCCATAACTGCACCTGGATGGCTGGGAGTCCACCAGCCCCGCCCTGACAGCCTGGGTGCCCCTGCCTCTCCCTCTTGCCTGGGCCTGGGCCCAGTGGGGTTTCCCTGCTCTGCCCCACTCACTCCGGAGCCTGAACCCACCCCGGGGCGGCCTGGGCTGCCCACACTGTACCTGCCATGCGGACGGCCCGGATGTCCAGGAGCAGCCCTGCTCAGTCCGGGCGCTGCCGGCGGGGGGCGGGGTGGGGCGGGGGTGGTCAGCCACTCCTGGTCCCCTGGCTCATTCGGCGCACAGCCCGGCTCTCAGGTGCTCACTCCGTCCTCGGCCTCCTGGCAGGACTGTCCTCCCCTCCTCAGTCGCCCGGTCTTGGTTTTACACCTGGTCTCTGCAGGTGGGACCCGGCGGTGGGCTGTGCAGGCCCCTTTCTCCACGCCACCTCACGCTGCTCTGTCTGAGGCCACTGCCAGGCTGGTCCTGCCCTGGGCGGCGCGTGTGGGAGGAGGGCAGGTGGGGAGGCTCTGACGTGGCAAAGCCTCCCTCCCCCCCTCCCGGTCCCCCTCCTGGCTCCCTCCCTTCCCCGGCTGGGAGCCCCCAGCCATTCCTGATCAATGGCCCAGGCACAGGGTGGGGGCCTATCTTGAGGACGAGCTGGGTGGTCCGCAGGGGCCCAGGCCTGGCTGACTGGAGGGGCTGGGGCCGATGGAGGCCAGGGCAGTGGCAGTAGCAGCAGGGGCTGCATGGCAGGGGCAGGGGCCTCTCACCAGGACCCAGACCCCTGACCTGGGGCTGCTGGGGTGGAGTCAGGGGCAGCTGGAGCAGGAAACCCAGGGGGCGGCAGGAGCAAGCGCTGCAGAGACAGCCCTGCCTGGGCGGGAGGGAGCCTGGTGCTCCCCATGGTTTGGCCCAATGAGCTGTGCTACACTGGCAGGTCCCTGACAATCCCTGTGCCTCGGTTTCCCGAACTGAACTAGGTGCATAATCTCTTCTGCCTGGGATGGCGGTAAGCCGGCCCCGCCCTGGCTGAGGATGGGGAGGGCGAGGCCACGGGGTGGGTGTCTGCGCTGCCCACGGGTCTGTCTATTCTCTCCAGCCAGACCAGGTACCGTCTCCAGGCTGCCCCCTGCTGGCCCTGTGCTGGGCATTCAGGGGACACACAACTACTGGCCAGGAAGGCAGAGGGTGTGCCCCCCCCCCCAAGCTGGCTGCTCTCAGTTGAGAGTGCTCTTTGGCCATGTGGTCCCTTCCACGTGGCCCAGGAAGGGGCATCGGGCTGGACGCCAGGTTAGCCCACTGGGAGGGAGCATCCCAGGCTAACCCCCAGGCCCGAGCACCCCAGGCTGAGCTGGGCACGCTCCACCCAGGCCAGCTCCTCCCAGCCCCACCCCCACTCCTCCTCCAGAGTTTGGCACTGGGGTTGGCAGAGGCCCATACCCGAGGGGCCAGCAGTGGGAGGGGCTGCTCCTCCCAGAGCCTCGAGCGGCAGGCCCACCTCTCCTCCCTCAGCTCAGGCACGCCTGCTGCTCAGTCCCTAGGCCCCCATGCCTGCCTGCCGAGCCCTGAGGGGTCCTGCAGGGAGAGGGTGGGCCGGCCCTGGCACACACCCGTGCCCAGTCCTGGGGGAAGGCTGCGCTGGCTCTGGGGTTTGCTGCTGGGCAAGATGGGTGGGAGTTCTCTGTGCTTGTGATGGAGGGTCCCAGGGGCACCCAGGGGCCACCCTGAGGTAGGGGCCCTGCCACCCCTGACCCCAGGATCCGCAGTGGGTGGAGTGGGAGGTGGGACTGATGATGGAGGGACCTGGTAGCTCCCTCTCAGCCCGGGACCTGGGGCGGGCCAGCTGGGGTTCTGTTGGCCCGTGTGTGTGTGTGTGTGTGTGTGTGTGTGTGTGTGGTGCACACGCATGCTTGTACACACCTTGGTCTGTGTATTGGGAAACACCCCCACACGTGAACATGACCACACTGACATGCCAACCCACATCACACACGTGCACACAGATACCAACCTGCCACCACCCGGGTTCACATGTGCACGCGCTCCTATGTGCACAGACACACGCTCACACACCCGCCCCCCATGCACGCACACCAGGCACACACGCACTCCTCCCTGCACAGCCCCCCCCCCTCGGCTGGCCAGCCCTTTCTGCCGGAAGCACCTCCTGGCCCCCTGCCCCCTCATCCATCTTGCCTGCCAGCCCGTCCCTGGCGTCCCCGTATCCTTCACACCTTCTCATCTCGCTGCTCAATAACAGGAGGCGGCGTGGCAGCTGTGGCCGCGGGGAGATGGATGGGCCAGGCGGGGTGTGGAGGGGCCAGGGAGGATGCCTCGAGAGCACGGAGCTCAGGCCCTAACAGCCCCACTGTCAGCAGGAGCCATGCCCTGCCGGCTCAGGCGGGTGTGGGTTCTGTGGGGCTGCGCTTGGGGCCATTCACCCTCCCCGTTCTGCCTGCCAGGACAGTGTGGCCAGGACCCCAAGGCCCCCACGGTAACCCCTGGGCACACTGCTGCCCCCTGTATGCCTGCACCTGGAACTGGGGTGCCTCGGTGGAGAAGAACTGTTTAAGCTGGATAGCCTATCCCGGGCCCTGAATTCTCTGGAGCTCCCCATGAGCTCATGACTCATCTTGTGAATCGCTCATGGGATGAGGGCCCATCAGAAGATCGAATCTGCCAGAAAAAGCCCAGGGATG
>NW_005871463.1:442193-455619 GCF_000147115.1 Myotis lucifugus | reverse complement strand
GGTTTAAATTAAATGGCTAATAGCGCTTATGTTTGCATCTAGTTTATTAAAGTTGACTGTTACTACTTAGCATGGAAGATGGGCAGGGCACTGCAGGCCCTGTAGCCCTAAACACTGAAAGGATGGGCCCCTCCCACAACCCTGTTACAGGATAACGCCCCAAAATGAAACGTGCAGCTGGCTCCCAACAGAAAAGTCCAACCAAGTTCTGATTCTTCCTACAATTGTTACTTTGGTCCTTCAGAGGATTTTTGAAATATCAAATCCTTCCCACTATGTCTCTCTCTGTCATGCCCCCGCCTTGCCGAGCTCTCAGTGTGAGCCAGGTCTGTGTGCTGGGTCTCCCATGTTGTGGCACGGACAGGGCTGACCGAGGGAGGTGGGGCCCCGGAGACAGACACCCATCCTTGCAGAGATTCAGAATGACTGGGTCCCTCCGATACTGGAGGGGTCCCCCACCCGGTTCCACTGGCAGGAGAGGACCCTGCTGGCCCACAAGGACTCATCACGGAAGAGGGGCTCTGGCTGGTCACCGGGCTCAGAGCTGAGCTTTGGGGTGGAGTGAGGAGGGCCTGTGCCCACAGAGCCGGTGGCCCCTCTGATGCCCCCCTCCTACCTGAAGGCCAGATGGGGGGTGGGGAACACTTACTAATGAGGCTAGGGCTCAGGCGCCCATCTTGGGCACCCCTGCTGCCTGGACACTGCAGAAAGCAAAGGCCACGGAGGGTGTGGGCCTTGCTCCACAGCGACGCCCTGTGGCAGCAAGGAGAAAGGCAGCTGGTTGGCTGCCCTTGCCTACCTTCTTCCTGCCAGATAGAGCAGCAGGAACCCCTAGTCCAGCGGTTCTCAACCTGTGGGTCGCGACCCCTTTGGGGGTCGAACGACCCTTTCACAGGGGTGACCTAAGGCCATCGGAAAACACATATATAAACAGTGGTTCTCAACCTTCCTAATGCCTTAACCCTTTAATACAGTTCCTCATGTTGTGGTGACCCCCAACCATAAAATTATTTCATTGCTACTTCATAACTGTAATTTTGCTACTGTTATGAATTGTAATGTAAATATCTGATATGCAGGATGTATTTTCATTGTTACAAATTGAACATAATTAAAGCATAGTGATTAATCACAAAAACAGTATGTAATTATATATGTGTTTTCCGATGGTCTTAGGCGACCCCTGTGAAAGGGTCGTTCAACCCCCAAAGGGGTCGCGACCCACAGGTTAGCGACCCACAGGTTGAGAACCGCTGCCTTAGTCCCTGGAACATTCAGGAAGGGGAAGTCTGGAGAGGGAGATGCTGGACCTCCTGCTAACTCGCATTGGGATGCTTGAGGAATTAACTGGAAAACAGGGCTCAGCATTTGCACCTCCAAGCAGGGTCCGGCCTGCCCCACCCGCTCCCTCCCTCCGCCTCTCTGCAGCCAGGAGAGGTGTGTCCAGGCTGTTGTGGAGCCCCAGGTGCGCCCCTCAGGCTCTGTGAGCATCACTGTGGCACAGAGTCCCAGGCCCATGCAGGGTTCCTGCAGAGGCAGAATGGGTGGGCACGGGCGCCCGGGCAAGGGCCCCCTGCTCCGGATTCGGGGTGCTGGTGACTCCATGGGAGGCACTGTGGTCCCTGCCTCTGTGCTCTTTTCTTTCTTTCTTTTAATATTTTATTGATTTTTTACAGAGAGGAAGGGAGAGAGATAGAGAATTAGAAACATCAATCAGCTGCCTCCTGCACACCTCCTACTGGGGATGTGCCCGCAACCAAGGTACATGCCCTTGACTGGAATCGAACCTGGGACCTTTCAGTCTGCAGGCCGACGCTCTATCCACTGAGCCAAACCGGTTACCACTGTGCTCGTTTTCTCACACCTCCCAAAGCTGTGACCTAGGAGCTCCAGCCCACAACACACACACACACACACACACACACACACACACACACACACGCAAGCACGCACGCACCTGCAGCTGAGGATGCACGGTGCCTGCCAGGTCCCCGGTCTCCGTGCGTGGGAAGTCCACGCTGCTCACGTTTCTATACGCTTCCAACTCAAAGGCAGGAAATTCGGTGCCTGTGTGGGAGGCTTCGTGCCTGAGCCCGTCCCTCCCTCCAGGCCCTGGCGGAGTGGGCCATGGGGCCACTCAGGGCTGGCTCCCAGCCCACCCCAGAGCCTGGCTCCTCGGCCCCTGGGCCAGGCCCTCTCCTCTCAGGGCCTCAGTTGCCCGGCGAGTCCTGGGGTCTCACCCTGGTGTCTCACCCTGGTTGAAGAGCTGGATGAAGTCCAGGGCTGCGGCCACCAAGGCCCTCATCCTGACGAGAAGGTCAGCCCGCAGCACTCCCTGAGGCTGGGGGCCCAGCTCCAGGCCTGGGGACCCAGAGGGAAGGGGTCAGGCAGGTACTCCAGAGACTTGGGCCCTCCGGACCCCTCGACCCTGACACCGCCCACCGTCTGGCCCCGCCCACCGTCTGGCCCCGCCCACCATCTGGCCCCGCCCTTCCCAGCCCCTGAGCCCTTCGACCGTCTGGGCCCACCCAGTCCGCTCTTGGCCACGGAGTTGACGCTGTAAGTCTCTTCTCCGGGCAACTGGTACAGGAAGACCCGGCAGGGCAGCTCCGGGCTCTGCAGCTGTGAGCGGAGGGGTGGGTCAGGGCCCAGGCCTATCTGGGCGGGGAAACTGAGTCGAGGGGGGAGCATGGAGGAAGCACAGAGCAGCGTGGGGAGGGGCGGTGGGGGGTCCCGAGGGTGGCAGGGCCCTGGGGCTGGAGCCCAGGAAGCACCCTCCCCGCACCCCGTCCCCAGCGGAGGAGGCGCCAGCTCCGTGGTGCTCTCTTCCCCACCCTCCCTCTGCACTCTGCGGGCACAGGGCCACCTGTAGGTGGCGGCACAGGTGCATCGCAAAGACGTTGTGGGAGGATTCGGGCGATGAGGCAGGTGCCCATGCTGGCCGTGGTGTTGTGCAGGTCCAGGACGAAGTCAAAGGCCTGGCCCGAGGCCTTGGGTCCCAGCAGTTGGTTCAGCTCTCGGGCCCTTGTCACCTCATATGGGTCATCTGGGTGGGCCCTGGCCCTGCAGGGGCAGGGATGGGGGTATCACCACCCACAGTCTCAATCATCAGAGGTGCAATGAGAGGAGGGGAGGGGAGGGGAGGGAGCCTCGTGTGCTGACAGAAGTGAACCCCTGAGACCCTGCAGGAGCGACAGAGCAGCTCAAGGGCTCGTCCTTTGTGCCTCTGCAGCGTGCCTGCCCCTCTCAGGGCTCTTGTTGGCTCCCCACTGCCCCCATAAGGTTCAAACCCTTGGCCTGGCCTGGCCCACCTGCCTCATCAGCTCTCACTCCAGCCACACTTCCAGCTGGTCTCACTGCTAGGCCTGTGCACCTGCTGGGCCCTTCCCTGGAAACTCCTTTTCTCCTCTCTTCACCTGGTTAACATGGACTCACCCTTCAGTGCTTGGCTGAGATACCACCTCTTCCAGGAAGCCTTCTCTGACTACCTTTGGTCAGGTTTCTATAGCCCCTCCTCCCCCTGCATTTAGCCTCCTGGGTTGTGGTTATGGGTTCTTCCTCTGTCTCCCCCAGTAAGCTGAGAACAACACCTCATTTCACTCCCCATTCTCTCACCTGAGCTGGCCAGAGCCTGGCTCAGAGGTGGGGCTCAGCGAATGTCCATTAAAGAAAGTAAAGTAAACGCAGCCTGTGGGGCTGATCTGAGGCAAGCCCTGGGTATGGGGAGTACCGAGGAGGCCCTGACCCAGCCTGAGGTCAGGAAGGCTTCCTGGAGGAGGTGACATCCATTCGGATGTGTCTAAGCTGAAAAGGAAGAATAGGCATCGAAAGCAGAGGGTGTGCCCTGCTAGTGGCTGGAGGATGGGTTTGAGCTGAGGATCTCAGTGCCAGTCCAAGGGCCTGGGCCACCTGGCGGGCCGGGGCCCCACAGCCACCAGGACACTCACGTGAGGAAGGCGCCGGTGAAGGCTCGGTTGAGGTCACAGTCCACGTAGCGGCGGCAGGCGGCGGTGGCCGCTGGGTTGGCCAGCACGGGCACCGCGGAGAAGCTGGGTCTCTGCAGCTCCCCCAGGGCCCGCAGCCAGTGCCGCGCCAGGTGGACGCCGGACATCTCATTGCCGTGGGTGCCCCCGATCACTGCCACACGGCGCAGGGGCTCTCGAGGCGCAGGCCGCGAGCACATCCCGTGTGGGTGGAGGGCCCGGTGGGTGGGCCTGCTTAGGGCCGGGTGCTGAGCTGGGGTGGGGTGGGTGGTGAGCTCCCTGAGGTCTGACGAGTCCCAGCGTCCCAGGCAGGCAGCTCGGCTCCCTGTCAAAAGATGTGACAGGGCAGCTCGGCGCAGTGCCACTGCCCCTCCACCTCCACTGGCCGCTCAAGGCCTCTCCCTCCCGGTGCCCGAGCCCGGAGCTCCTTTCCTGGAGGGTAAGCACCACCCTTCCCTCCCTTTAACAAGGAGCTTCTTTCATTGTTGTTGTTGATCCTCACCTGAGGACTTTTCCCATTGATTTTTAGAGAGAGTGGCAGGGAGGGAGGGGAGAGAGAGAGAAAAAACATCGGTGGGAGGAGAAACCAAGATGGCGGCATAGGTAAACACTGGAAATTGCTGCCTCACACAATCACTTCAAAAATACAACTAAAAGACAGAACGGACATCATCCAGAACCACAGGAAGGCTGGCTGAGTGGAAATTCTACAACAAGAAGGAAAGAGAAAAGCATACCGAGACTCAGAGAAGGTGCGGTGCAGAAGTAAAGTGCAGAGGTGCGGAGGCGCACGTGGAAAGGGCTGGCAACTGAGGATGCGGTTGTCTTTTTCAATCAGGAGGGAGACACACGCTCCCGACTGCTCTGAACTCCAGTTCCAGGTGAGTCTCTGGGGACCCAGACTCATATGGGGAGAAACTGGACTGTCTGGCATCGGTCAGAACTCGAGGGCGGCTTTCTCTCAGAGGTGCTGGCAGCAATTACCAGGACACTGAGACGCGGGGCCTCTTAGGGTAGGACTGAGGATCAGCCATAGCTGTTTGCTCCGCCCTGTTGATTCCCTGAGACCCCGCCCCACCCAAGCTGTGCGCAGAGGCTTTTGCATATGAAAGGCCTGGCCCTTTGCAATCTGAAAATTACCTAACAAACTGCAGCTGGGTCAGAGAGACCCAGAACTTCCAAAAGAAGGCCCAAGGCCCCACAGCAGCTTGCATTGCTTCACAGCTGGGCCTCATCTGGGCACTTCCAAACCCCAAACAAAGAAGAGGAATCTGCAGATCTCTCCGTGGCTCCTGCTGGGTAGCCTCAGGCAGAGGCTAAATTAGCACCTCCTTAGAGATCCAAGAGCCAGTGTACCCAGTGGTCAGAGTGGGACCATCCAGATCACAACTCCTCAGATCCATAAGGGACACACTCAGGGGGCAGACTCAGTGAGCACCAAAGCCCCACTGAAGCAAGTCTTGCCCCAGAAGGGTGTCTCCAGCACAGAAGTTCTCCCATTATAGACACAGCTTATTCTCACAGCCAATTGGCCTGGAGGTCAATTCCTCCCAATGATACCTACAACAATCAAGGCTTAACTACAACAAGACTGTGCACAAAGCCCACAAGGGGGTGCACCAAGAGTGTCTACCTCAGGTAATTGGGGAGGCTGAGCCACTGGGCCCTATAGGACACCTAGCACAGAAAGCCACTCTATCAACACAGGGAAGCATAAAAAATGCGGAGACAAAGAAACAGGTCACAAATGACAGAAATGGAGGAAAGCAAACTACTGGATATAGAGTTCAAAACCACACTTATAAGGTTTTTCAAGAATTTTCCGGTTTGGCTCAGTGGATAGAGCGTCGGCCTGTGGACTCAAGGGTCCCAGGTTCGATTCCGGTCAAGGGTTTCTCTCTCATCGATGTTTCTGACTCTCTATCCCTCTCCCTTCCTCTCTGTAAAAAAATCATATATATATACATATATATATATATATATATATATATATATATATATATATATATATATATAAAAGAATTTTCTAGAAACTGCCAATAAATTTAGTGAGACCCTCAAGAAATCTAGTGAGACCCTCGAGGATATGAAAAAGGACCAACTAGAAATTAAGCATACACTGACTGAAATAAAGAATATTATACAGAGTTCCAACAGCAGACTAGAGGATTGCAAGAATCAAGTCAAAGATTTGAAATACAAAGAAGCAAAAAACACCCAACTAGAAAAACAAAAAGAAAAAAGAATCCAAAAATATGAAGATAGTGTAAGGAGCCTCTGGGACAACTTCAAGCGTACCAACAACCAAATTATAGGGGTGCCAGAAGAAGAGAGAGAGCAAGATATTGAAAACCTATTTGAAGAAATCATGACAGAAAACTTCCCCTACCTGGTGAAAGAAATAGACTTACAAGTCCAGGAAGCGCAGAGAACCCCAAACAAAAGGAATCCAAAGAGGACCACACCAAAACACATCATAATTAAAATGCCAAGAGCAAAAGACAAAGAGAGAATCTTAAAAGCAGCAAGAGAAAAAAAGTCAGTTACCTACAAGGGAGTACCCATACGACTGTCAGCTGATTTCTCAACAGAAACTATGCAGGCCAGAAGGGAGTGGCAAGAAATATTCAAAGTGATGAAGAGCAAGAACCTACAACCAAGATTACTTTACCCAGCAAACCTATCATTCAGAATTGAAGGTCAGATAAAGAGCTTCACAGATAAGAAAAAGCTAAAGGAGTTCATCACCACTAAACCAGTATTATACGAAATGCTGAAAGGTATCCTTTAAGAAGAGGAAGAAGAAGAAAAAGGTAAAGATACAAATTATGAACAACAAATACACATCTATCAACAAGTGAATCTAAAAATCAAGTGAATAAATTGATGAACAGAATAAACTGGTGAATATAATAGAATCAGGGGCATAGAAAGGGAGTGGACTGACTATTCTCGGGGGGGAAAAGGGTGTGGGGGGTGCAGGAAGACACTGGACAAAAATCGTACACCTATGGATGAGGACAGTGGGGGGGGGGTAAGGGCAGAGGGTGGGGTGGGAACCAGGTGGAGGGGAGCTATGGGGGGAAAAAAGAGGAACAACTGTAATAATCTGAACAATAAAGATTTAATTTAAAAAAAAAAAACACATCGATGTGAAATACATCGATTAGTTGCCTCCTATAAGCACCCTGACAGCGGCCAAGGAATTAACCTGCAACCCAGGCATGTGCCCTTGACCTGGAATCGAACCCGCAACCTTTCAGTGCACAGACCAGTCCTCTACCACTGAGCCACACCAGCCAGGGCAACGAGGAGCTTCTTTCTCCTAGGGCAGTGGTTCTCAACCTTCCTAATGCCGCGACCCTTTAATACAATTCCTCATGTTGTGGTGACCCCCAATTTCATTGTTACAAATTGAACATAATTAAAGCATAGTGATTAATCACAAAAACAATATGTAATTATATATGTGTTTTCTGATGGGCTTAGGCGACCCCTGTGAAAGGGTCATTCGACCCCCAAAGGGGTCGCGACCCACAGGTTGAGAACCGCTGTCCTAAGGTGAGATGAGGGGCCCAGACCTTCACCAGGGTGTGCCTGTAGAAAGGGGTAATGCTCCGGTGTTATATAGGGGAGACCGGGACACCGCCGGGGGGAGAGCGCACCCCATGCGTTAGCTGTGCGGTGGCTCCCTGGGCCTCCAGGGCTGGGGTGTGCCCCATGCAGAGCAGCGGGTATTTATGGGCCCAGAGATCCCCGGGCAGGAAGTGTTGGTGACAAGTTGGCAGAGAGCCGGGAAGGGTGGTGCTGGCTGAGGTCCAGCCAGAGGGCAGGAGCGCTGGGGTCTCCCCACCCAGCTCTACCCCCACTGCCGCCGACCGCTGCCGCAGTCCAGTCCACTGAGTTCAGGTCCTGCAGCCGGGCCGGTGCTCTGGCCAGAGCCAAGCAGATCCTGGCGGGCAGCTGCACGTGGCCTTGGAAAGTCACCAGCAGGGACTCGAGGCCTGGGATGAACATGAATCCCGAGGAGGCCTGAGGGCTGCCAAGCAGGCCTGTTACTTCACAGGTGCCCAGCCCAGGGCGGAAGGCAGCCCTGGCTCGAGCCGCTGGCAGCCTGGGCCACCACCACAAGGGCCCACACGTTGCTCATTGAGGCATGTACCTGGCGGCCACCCAGGTGAGAAGTGTCCTTTCCCCTTCATCCCCTCAGCAACATGCTCTGCCCTTGCAGCCCCCAGAGAGACAGGCGTCACTCATGATCCCGCCTGCTTTGTTTTGGACGTGACCCTCCCACCCGTTTCCCAGATGTGGAACCTGGGGCTCAGACAGAATGCTCAAAGGCACCAGGGCACCAGAGCTGGAGCTGGAGCTGGAACCTGGGGGTGTCCAGTCGGAGCCCTTCCTCCAGGCCTGTCCCTCCCCGGGCTTAGAGTTGGTATGAGGTTAAATGAGGTCGCATGTGCCTGGGGCCCAGGGGTCCCTACTCTGGATGCAGTGGAGTCCAGACTCTCTGTAAGAGAGTTAGTGTTGGGTGCAGAGGTCCTGGCTGCAGAGGGCCCCCAAACACAATTCCTCCCCCCCCCCCCAGGCTGCCCGGGGCTGTCACATGGTTTCAAGGATGGTCCAAAGGTCACTGAGGAGGCAGAGCTGGGCAGTGAACTGTCCAGCCGGGTCACCCAGTGTCTACGCTGTGCCCGGCCCTGAGGCTCTGCTGCCCATCCTGACAGGCTATGTGACTTGGGGAGAGTCAGCACCCTCTCTGGGCCTCGGTTCTGTCCTGGCCCGAGCAGCTGAGAGGAGTGAGGGAGAGGAGGGGCAGCCCAAGCTTGGAAATAGGCACAGCGGACCCTGGCATGACCGAGGGCAGGGGCATCCTCCATGGGTCCACCTTCTTCACTGCAGTTGGAGAAACTGAGGCCCAGCGAGCAGTCAAAACCTGAGCCAACCCACAAAATTGTCAGGCTTGACCCAGGAGAGCCACGTGACCTGGGAGCCACTCCTTCGGAGCCCCTGCCTGACCGTCCACCTCCTGAGCAGGCTCATCCCCCTTCGGCCTTTGCTCACCGCCCTCCTGCTGTGTTTTCACAGCACCCTCATCATAGCCTGGTCCTTCCTCCCAACCCCCACCAGGCCCAGCCTGCCCACTCCTTCCCGCTGGCCTGGTGTCCGGGTGAGGGTGGGAGGAAGACTCACCCCATATTGTAGTTTTTCTCAATGGCCCATCTGGACTATGGTCAGTCACCACAGTGGAACCAGCACCTACGGCGGAAGCTGACCCCTGAGCTCTAAGGGACCCTGGGACGGGCCCCAGCCTCGGGCAGCAGGACCCCGAGACCGCTGAACAGGGAGAGGCCACTCTCACAAACCTTGAGGCAAGGCCGTGACAGGGCCCTGGGAAGCCCAGGAGGTGTGTGGTCGGGGACCCACTGCGTCCCAGAGTGGGGACCCCTGGGCCCCCAACCCACATGGTCTCATTTAACCCTCACACCAACTCTAAGGGGTAGGTGGGAGCCCATTCTACAAGCTAAGAAAACAGAGGCTCGGAGAAGAGAAGGGACTTGCCCAAAGGCACGGGTACCGGGTGGCCGAGAGGGATGCCACCCAGGCTGTCTAGGTGGTGGCGCTGGCGCAGGGAAGCGGAGGGTGCTGTGTGAGCCGGGCCAGGGGCCCCGTCTGGAATTTGAGCCGGATCCCTCTGGGAGTGGGGGGTGGGGAAGAGGTGGGAGGGAGGGAGAGTTGGGAGGCGAGAGCAGCTGAGCAAAAGCCTGAAGGGCCTTAAGGCTCTCGGAGCCCCTGTGCGCTGGGTCAGAAACACCAGGAACGGTCTTCGTTCTGTGTCTGACGACGCCGTCGCCAGGACCGAGCCTGGTCAGCGGTGACAGAGAAAGGAAAGGGCTGGGACGGGGAAGGATGGCGGGAGGAGGGGACACTTACCTGTCACATTCGTGGCTCTTGAACAGCCTCCTCAGGGCAGCAGGCTGCACCTGCTCGCAGCCTCCCTGGCAGCCAGGATGCAGTCATGTGACTGCTCTACCAACCAGGGGCCGCCGGAGTGGGGCATGCGGGGACTGCCCTCCCCACCCCACCTCCAGGAGGCTTTGCCCCCCATCTGAACCACAGCAACCAGTGGCCGAGAGGGCAAAGGGGACAAGCCTAGGTGTGGTGAGGGCAGCGGAATGTCCAGTGTTCACGGAGCAGTATCTTCTGGTCTTTGCTCACTGGGCTCACTGCCCAGACTGTGGCCTGGACACCCTCCAGTTATTCTCAACCCCCCTGGCTCTCTCTTTTCAGTCCAATGGTCATTTTGAGGAAGCAACTTGCCAAGGCAGAGGTGGGAGAATGGGATCTCTTAGACCCAGGCCAGTGGTCACTCAGCTTCTATCTGGGCCACCTACTCATCCATCAGTTTATCCATCCACCCAACCAACTATATCCATCATCTCATTCATCCACTCACTTGCCCTTCTCCCCACCTATTGTCTCATCCACCCACCCACCCATCCTTCCATCCATTCGTCTTTCTCTTCCTTATCCATTCTTTCCTACACTCATCAACAAGCCCCTGTGAAGCACCTCCTTTGCGTCCACCCTGTTCCCTTTTGGAGACGACCATCCCCAACAATTCCCAGGGGAGCGGGAAGATCATCCTTCCCCTTATTCTCTCAGTCTCAGGCCACTAGCCCAGGCTCTGAGGGGTGAGGAGCCCACCAAAGCCGGCCTGGGGTGTTGGGAGTGGGCTTCCAGGTGGAGGACTGGGGAGAGGGCGAGAGGCTGGTCACATGGACCAGATATGCTGTTCACTGGGCCCCAGCCCACCCTTCTGTAAAGCCCACCGTCTCCCAGCTCTGCCCTGTTACTGTATGAACTCAGTTCAGCCCTGTCCTGTCTCTAGACCTCGGTTTCCCCATGTGGCAGACTCTGCCTGCTCTGACCTTCTGGGCGTCTAGGAGCAGGGAGGACAGCTGTGGCCACCCTGTGCACAGCGCCTTCCGGTGCTCACCGCAGACATCACTAATCCACCGCGGCACTCCTTCCTATTGGTTCTACACAGCATCAGGGTTCTTGTCGTACCTACTTCAGGGAATTGGCCAGATCTGATCACTTCAGGTTGGCTCCCCAAACCTTAGGTGTGAGGGGAGCTGTTAGAAATAGTTCTGTGTTTGCCCCGGGTGTGTGCTGGAGTGTCGACTCATGAACCAAGAGGTCACTGGTTCGATTCCCGGTCAGAGCACATGCTGGGGTCGCAGGCTCCATCCCCAGGAGGGGGCGTGCAGAAGGCAGCCGATTGACGATGTTTCTCTCTCATCGATGCTTCTATCTCTCTATCCCTCTCTAAAAATCAACAAAAACATATTTTTAAAAAAGAAATAGCTCTGTATTTTTGGAGCCTAATTATAGATCCTAATATAAAAGAGTGCTTTCCTTTTTTAGAAAATATGTTTTTATTGATTTTAGAGAGAGAAGAAGGGAGAGAGAGAAACATTGATGGGAGAGAAACATTGACTGGCTGCCTCCTGCATGCCCCCTACTGGGGGACCCAGTCCACAACCTGAGCATGTGCCCTGACAGGGACTCGATCCCACGACTTCACGGTGTATCGGATGATGTTCAACCAACTGAGCCACACTGGCCAGGGCAAGGGAGTGCTTTCTAACCACCTGAATTGCCCAACCTTGTGGGGGTGAAGTTTCTGTCACCAGACATATCCAAGCAGAGGGTCAATGAATCTGTCAGGAGGATGCCCAGGGGATTTGAGCCCCGAGAGAGGGGGCCCAGCAGCCCAGAGGTCTGTCCAGCAGGGAGACTGTTCAGACAAAACCCCGGGAGCAGGACCTTTGCACTCTTGGAGGGGACGCTGCCTTTCGGGGACCGAGCACGTGGGCAGCAGTTGGAGAAATGGGGTGTGGGGGTGGGGCGCTGGAGATGGGCAGAGCGCTCATAGGAGGGTGCAGCTATGGGAGCCCAAGGCCCAGCTAATCAGCTTCTTCTTCACGGCGGTATAGGGCGGGTAGTGGAGTTCATTGAGCTTCTCCAGGCCCGAGTGGGAGAGCAGGCAGGCGCGGTGGTTGGAGAAGGTGTCGAAGGAGAACTTGCCGTGGTATCTTCCCATCCCGCTGTGGCCTGCATGGACACGCACGTGAGGGTCTGAGGCTGGGCAGCCCACTGCCCACCCCTGGTAGCGAGCTCAGGGAAAGCCTGGCCATTCTAAGAGCCATTTTGCAGATAGGGAAACTGAGGCCATGAGAGGCCCAGGGCTTAGATCAACATTAACAGTGAATGAAGGCAAAACTGGGCTTTTCTGGGTCGGGAGCACCCACATAGGCTTCCCGGGGGTGGGGGCCGGAGGAGGAGGAGGGCAGGGCTCACCAACTCCCCCCATCGGCATGGACCACAGGGTCAGGTACATGAAGCCCTCGTTGCCTCCGAAGTTGCCACTGCTGGTCCGCGCCAGCACCTGGTTCACTACCTGGGGGCGGTGGGGGCAGAGTGGTGGGCTCATCGTCAGGAAAGGAGGCTCGGCCCAGCCGTTCCACGGGGAGCAGAGGTGCACCCCGGCTCCATCCTCTACTGAGCAACATCGCCTCTCAAGCACTTTCCGGGCTGTCTGCACCCCTTCAGCTCCTCTGTTGCCCCAACCCTGCCCGGGCCCACCTGGCTGCTGTTGGAGAAGGTGTACAGGGCCAGGGGCTTCTCCCGGTGGTTGATGAAGTCGATGGCCTCGTCCAGGCTCCTCACGGTCACGATGGGCAGGATGGGCCCGAAGATCTCCTCCTGCATCACCGGCTCCGTCTCCTGCACGTCCACCAGCACCGTGGGGGCTGCCCGGGCACAGGGGACGGCTCAGCCCCGAGTGTGGGGCCTCAGGCAGGGCCCAGGGACCGGGCTCCAGGCTCAGGGATGTTCTAGGGAAGAGTCTCCCCACGGCCCTGAGAAGTGACCGGGAACCCCAGGCCCCAGCCTTGGTCTGACAGTCTCAGGGTGACCGGATCTCAGACCCCTGGAGCCCAAGGTCCCAGGTCCCAGCCTGTGGGAGCAGCAGCGTCACCGAGTTGTGGGCCCAGAGGCTGGGGCTGCTTTGTAAAGACAGCCCAGCGGGTGCACAGGCCAGGAATCGAGGGCCCACAGGACCCGGGGTCACGGCTGTGGAGCAGCAGATGCTGGGGCTGAAGCTGGGGATCTGCGTGTTCGGGAGCCTGGACACTGGGCCCAGCTCCGAGAAGCAGGGTCACGGGGTCACAGGCTCGGACCATGGCAACCTGTGGCGTTAGTGTCTGGGAATCGTGGCAGCAGAGCCGTGGACCTGGCTGGGCTCCATCAGTGGGGCCCTGGGAACCTCAGGGCCCAGACTCGGCCCAGCTGTGGCCTCCAGTGAGGAAGGGCCTTAGCCCGGGGTCCCGGGGTCGGGAGAGCGGGACTCACCGATGTAGCGGTCGCTCTCCTCA
>NW_005871463.1:438104-442093 GCF_000147115.1 Myotis lucifugus | reverse complement strand
GAGCCGCTGGAAATCCTTCTCACTGATGATGCGGCCCAGGTCTGGGGAGCCCCTGGGGTCCTCGCCATAGAAGCGTGTGATGGCCCTCTGCAGGGCGGGCACCAGCCGCTCCTGCATTTCGGGGCTGCACAGGACGTAGTCGGGGGCCACGCAGGTCTGGCCAGCGTTGAAGTAGCGGAAAAAGGCCACTCGGTTGGCCACGGTCTGGGCGTCGCAGTTGTCGTCCACGTAGCAGGGGTTCTTGCCCCCCAGCTCCAGCGTGACGGGCGTCAGGTGCTTGGCGGCTGCGGCCATGACAATCTTGCCCACTCGAGGGCTCCCTGGGGACATGGGATGGGCCTTCATCCTCAACTGGCCTTGGCCAGATGGTTCAGACACCACCTGGGATCTGCCTGGCCATGCTCCCCGGGATCCCGCCCCCCAAGACCCAGAGGCCTGGCTGGTTGCCATCTGGGACACTCCCCACGGGGGGCCACAGCCACCTACCCCCATGGCCTTTTCAACCTGCTCTTGGACGTCCCTGACCCAGGACACTGGCTGGGCCATCCTCACTGCTAGGGTTCATGTCCCAGCATCAAGAAGGGTTCAGGAATCTGGAGAAGGCTGTGCATAGATGACATAGGAATCCGGGGACTAATAAAGAGTCCGGAGACCAGATATAATTTTGAAAGGCATTGGGGGTCAGAGGACCTTCAGCTAAAGGAACTGAAGACTCCCTCCTTGTCTAGGACCCTTGCTTTTATTAACACAATTTGTCCTAAGGCAAGGTGGAGATAATACACTTCAAAGGGTAAGGTTTCAAAGGGTACAGAGTCCATTGTCAGTTTGGGGAATAGCCTACGGCTGTTCAGGTGTTTGGCCAGTAGGAGGCCATAACATGTAGATTACGATGCCTTTTAGCTGTCTGGCAGCCACAATCAGTTTAATGTGTCCTATTCAGGTTTGGGGAAATGCCTTTAGCCATTCCCAGATGCAGGTGACTACATGTGTGACTCAACCCTGCTGAGTCCCCAAGTCTCATCAACCTTTTGATGAAACTCTTGAAATTATGACATGCTGGAATTGGTTCCCGGCGCCTCACCCGTAAATAAGATGTAGTCAAACTTGTGTTTCAGAAGCTGCCCGGTCTCCTCGGGCCCGCCCAGCATCACGGCAAAGCAGCTCTGCAAGGAGGGACCGCAGCTCAGGGGACTCTGTGGGCCCCGGGACAGCCGGACCTCCCAGGCGGGCAGGGGCAGGGATGCGGGACACGGGGCTGAGGGGGTAGGGCCACGCTCACCTGGTCCAGGTACCGGGGCAGCACCTCGGCCAGCACCTTCTCTGTGCCCTGGCTGATTTCTGACGGCTTCAGCACCACGCAGTTCCCTGCAGGGGCAGATGGGGGAGACACAGGGGGACGCTGGTGTCCCCACACCCACCCCGGGGCTGGCATCGGAAAGCAGAGGTGCAGGGAGGGTGTGCGAGTCTAGGGCACAACGTAATGGAATTCTGGGGCTCCCCTGTGGGAAGGGCTAGTGGGCCAGGAGGGCTCGGACCCTCTCCTCACCGGCCGCGAGGGCGCCCACCAGGGGCAGCAGGGTCAGGTTCACGGGGTAATTCCAGGGGCTGAGGATGAGCACCAGGCCGAAGGGCTCCTTCCGGATGAAGGCGGAGCTCAGCTGCGTTAACTGGGGTGCAAGATGGATGGTGAGGCCCAGCCAAGGACACCCCTAAGTCCCCTACTTCCAGGGCCCTTGAGGTGCCTGTGCAGTGGCGTCCCCATGAGGACACAGAGGTCCTGAGAGTCAGGGACTCGCCCTGGCTCAGGGGTGCAAGGGGCCCAGCCAGCAGCTCACCAGGTTCTTGGCCACTGGCTGGTCCTTCATCCAGGCGTGCAGGTTCCGGAGCGCCAGGTCCACCTCCTTCTGGCACAGGATGATCTCGGACACGTCCGCCTGGAAGGCCGACTGCGGCGGGTGAAATGCAAGGGTCAGGCCCGGGGCGGGCCCGGGAAGGGGTCTAGTGTGAGGGGTCCCCCCGAGGTCCCTACCAGGGACATGGAGACAGGCTCCCAGGGACAGCACAGCCGGGCACTGCATGACCCTGGGCAAGGGTGGCCTGGGCTCCAATTCCAGCTCTGCCACTTCCCAGCTGCGAGTGAGTGAGCCCTTGGGCACGTAATGTAACCCCACTGTCTCAGTTTCCCCATCGGTAACGGAACAACGATCGAACCTGCCTCGCAGGTTTGAGGAGTTAATGCTGACAGTGCCTGAGGGAAGGTCTGTGAAAAGAACAGGGGTGAACTGGGACACGGCCAGCTTCCCCTCCCCTGCCTGCCTCCCGCCACCCCTCACCTTGCGCAGGTCCTGCGCCAGCGCCTCCTGCAGCAGCTGCTTGTTGTCCTGCAGGAAGCGGCCCAGGCCCTTGAGCTGCGCAGCCCGGAACTCCGCCGGCCGCGTCCGCCCCGAGCTGAAGGCCTCCCGCAGCCGCTGCAGCGTGTCCTCGAAGGGGTCCATCCTGCCGGGGTGAGGGCAGTGTGGGCCGGGGACCCCCACCTTCTCAGGCACCGATCCTGCCTCTGCCTGCCCCACATGGGCTCACAGACACCCTTACTGGGACTCACGTGTGACCCCAGAGGCCCAGGGCTGGACCTGCACCCCACCAACACACGTATCTTCATGCCTCCCCTCCACCCAGAACACCAGACCACAAGCAAAACCCAGGAGCAGGGCTCTTTGGTCAGTGCCCCCTCTGGGCCTAACCTAGGCCCTCTGAGGGCTCTGCCTCCGAGGCCACAGAACTTTTGAAGTGGCAGATGGGGAAACTCAGTGTCTCTATCTCTGTGTGTATCTCTTTCTCTGTGTGTGTCTGTCTCTGTCTGTCTCTCTCTCTCTGTCTCTATCTCTGTGTGTCTCTGTCTCTGTCTCTCTGTGTGACGTCCATCCCAGGTGCCGCTCCACTTCCAGGCATGGGAGAAGCAGGCAGAGGGAGTCTGGGGACCCCAATCCCAGCTCAGCTATCATTTCCCAGGTGAGGCAGGCAGGACAGGGGTTCCCTGCCTTCCTCAACCGTCCTCGTCTGTGTCCGCACCGTGCATACCGGGAATGCCTGGGGACAGCTTCAGGCTCAGCTTGTCCATGGCCCAATCCAAAGGCCCAGACCCACCATTGCCCGATAAAACGAGGAAGCAGACCCGTGGCTGAGGGCTGAGGTCCCCAGCGTCCCCACGGGGCCTGGAGCTGGACGGCTGGCTCCTGCTTCTCATCCTCGGTGCCTCTCTCCTCGCCTCCCGCTGCAGGGAGCAGGGACCCGGCTCGCTGAGGCCGGCTGACCCTGGTGGACCTGCGCCACAGAGATCACCACAGCAGACTTGGCCAGCGCTCGGGAGGAACCCAGTCTAGACATGGAACAACGCTGACAGGGAATACGGCAGCCTTACAGACATGAGCGGGGTGTGCAGGCTCTGTGGGAGGCCGGCCAGAGGCTCTGGCTGCGGTGGGGAAGCAGGTGCTCCGAACAGAGGGCTCAGCCTGTGCAAAGGCCCTGTGAGGGCAGATCTTGAGAGCAAGATGCAGCTAGACTTCACTAGGGAGTCGGAATCTATTCTGTGGGTGACGGACGTACTGCAGCCCCAGGAGGGGGGCAGAGCTGGCGTCTGGAGCTGAGCGTGTGGCGTGCATCATCTGACCTGGGCCTCCAAGTCTTACTGTCATGCATTGTAAGGATGAGAAACCCAGGCTCTGAGAGCAGACCTGAGTTGCCCTCCCAACAGCTGGGATATGGCGACGCAACTCTCCAAGTTCTTCGTACAAGCACTCTTTCGTTTTAAGGGTTGGTTTCTTCTTTAAAATGGGCAACTTGCTTTTGACCTTTTTATTATAGATCTTTAAAGCTTCCAGATGGTCTTTCGCGCCCATGGCAAGGCTCCCAAACCAAAAAAAAAAAAAAGCTCCCCCTTCTAAACACCTAAAAAAGGGGGTGGGTTTTGGGCTTCTCCCCCCCAAAGAAAG
>NW_005871463.1:424205-437593 GCF_000147115.1 Myotis lucifugus | reverse complement strand
GACTCAGACAGTGTGACCTGAGGACATGCGGCACAACCCAGGCAGGACAGCACCCACCCCCTGCGTGGAGCCAGGCCCTGGCCCCTGGGCGCTGCCCTGTGGCCCCACATCTTATACCCCCAGTGCCTTTCACCCTCTGGCCCCTCTGCTGCTGCCCCTTGCCCCACGGCCCCACATACCCCAGTGTTGGCTGTGCCCTTGAATCCTTCACCACGCCTTTGCCCTCAGTGCCCGACATTCTGCTTCCAGATGAGCCTACTCTGCCCCTGCCCAGGTCTCACACCTGCCTCTGCCAGCTGCTAATCCTCCTCAGAGGCGCTGGCCACACGAGACTCCCTCTGCCCGCTTCGCCCACGCCTGGAAGTGGAGCGGCACCTGGGCAACCTGACAGAACCACTGGGCTAGTCCAGCTGCCGCCCTGTTCACACACCTACACTTCTCCCAAGTTGGCTGCACCCTCTCCCCCTCTCCCCACCTCCCCTCGCTGTCTCTGGAACGGGTCTGGCAATTGCAGGCTGTCAGGAAATTACCTGACAAATAGAAAGATCTGGGAGGAGGTGGCAATTACAGGATGAAAATGTCAGCAGGACCATGGCAGGAAATGGTGCCTCCTCCAGGAAGCCCTCAGCCAGCAGAGCTCTATAGCCCACCCAGGTGCCTGCACCAAGTCCTCATGTCCACCACCCCACCCTACACCACGGGCTCCTTCATCTGCACTCCCCACAGAGAGCCTGACCCGGCCAGGGCAGCTGTGGCTCCAGAGTGCTGCATCCTTCCTTTGTCCCTTTATTCTCCTACTAGTGCCCCGGTGCACGGGTTCGTGCACATTGAAAGGAAATTAATTAGAAGGTGGCCAGAGGGGCAGGACTGGGCAAGACAGGCCGGACATGCCCTAGAGCCAACCTCCCCCAGCCGGCCGCACCTGGGATAGCACAGCAGCTCAAAGGGCATCTGCGGAGTGAGCGGGGTCCCTCCGGCAGGTGGGTCCCTCGGCCTGGCCTGCAGGGATTGGGCTAAAACCAGCTCACCAACATCCCTGAGGGCAGTTCTCAGGTGATGCACCCCAGAATCGGGCTCCCTCCTCTCTGGGTCCGGGGTGCGTCACCCGAGAACCGCCACTGCCAAGTCACCGCAGCTCTGCAGCTCCTGCATTGAGCATTTGCCCCCTGGTGGTCAGTGCACATCATAGCTACTGGTCGGATGGTCAGACGGTCACTTAGCCTTTTATATATATAGATTTACTGTGTGACCCTGGGCAAGTTGCCTAACCTCTCTGATTCTCTCTGAGGTAACAATAGTGCCTAATTGCCATGGTTCTTGAGAAAATCACCTGGGAAGAAGCACAGCTCCAGGTAGAAAGTCAGACCCCACAATTGCTGGCTCATATTTCTGCAAGTATTTCTCAAGCACTTACTATGTCTAGAAAGCAAATCAGCCATTCCACACAGAGTATGTGAGAACCTGTGTGTGCCCACCCATCTGAGGTCATCCTTGGCTGTGATCGGAGCCAGCCCAGGGGGAGCCACAGTCCCCCACAAACCCCAGAGGAGTCAGTGCCACACCAGGGAGGGAAGTCAGGGCAGGGGCATGGGTGGCGTGACTCAGGAGGCCCTGCACCCCCTCTCATTGGATTATGCACTTCAAATGGGTGAATGTATCTCAATAAAGCTGTTAAAACAAAACTGAACAACAAGAAGCCTGAAGAGCCCACAAGCAAATGAAAATATGCTTGCCCAGCCAGTGTGGCTCTGTGGTTGAGCACGACCTATGATCCAGGAGATTGTGGTTCAATTCCCCATCAGGGCACATGCCCAGGCTGCAGGCTTGATCCCCAGTGTGGGGCGTACAGGAGGCAACCGATCAATGATTCTCTCTCATCATTGATGTTTCTCTCCCTCTCCCTTCCTCTCTCTGAAATCAATCAAAATATATTTTAAAAATATGATCAAAGTGCCCACAGGGCTGTGCTCCTTCCCAAGGTTTTGGGGCATGCTGACCTTAAAAATAACAGTTATTTTAGCAGTAAAAATGGGTTAATTTGGAACAGTGAGCTATAGCAAAAGCCATAGGCAAGTCCAACAAACAAAGGAGAGGAACATTATTTTAGAGAAAATAGCCTAACATGGCCTGAAGATTGTAATGTGGTCTTGAGACTGTCTGAATGGTACATGTGATTGGACCAGGTAAGGCCTCTATACAATGTTTAAGATTTGGGGGTTAGGGATGGAGAGTTTCTTGGGTGTGGGGCCCAAGACAAGCCTGGTAAGAAAGTTTCTGGTTCATTATACTGCCACCTACCCATTTGGAGTGACCTGCCTCTTTCTTCGATCTCTACTGGTCCTCTGCATAAGGGGTGGGTTTGGGATCACATCTCGGAAATCCCCAAGAAAGTTTCAAGCCTACCATCACTGAACACTATCCAGGACTGCTTTGCATATTTTAAAATTTGGGGCCCTGTGTGTTAGAGTCTACATATCTTTCTGCAATTCTTATTTCTGAGGTTTTCCTGCCCTGGACCACACTTACTCATCCTATATAATAAAAGGCTAATATGCAAATCGACCGAACAGCAGAATGACCAGTTGCTATGATGGGCACTGACCACCAGGGGGCAGATGCTCAATGCAGGAGCTGCCCCCTGGTGGTCAGTGCACTCCCACAGGGGGAGCGCTGCTCAGCCAGAAGCCCTGAGCTGGGTTTACAGCTGGCGAGCACAGCGATGGTGGCGGGAGCCTCTCCCGCCTCCACAGCAGCACTAAGGATGTCCAACTGCTGGCTTAGGCCCTGAAGGGAGTGGGCCTAAGCCAGTATTAGAACATCCCCCAAGGGCTCCCAGACTGTGAGAGGGCGCAGGCTGGGCTGAGGGACCGCGCCCCCCCCCCCCAGTGCACGGATTTTGTGCACTGGGCCTCTAGTGTCCAATAAACACTCCAGTGGACTGATCTATTCCTGCTGGTGGACATTAGGAAGTGCTACCTTTGCGTGATTACAAACACTGCTGCAAGTAACGTTGGGTGCTGGTCTCTTCGTGTTTCCCTTGGGTGTGCATGGGAGAGTGAAACAGTCAGGTGATATGTTATGTGTACCTTCACCTGTCCCAGGTATGCTGTATGTGGCCTGGATGTTGTGTCCAAAGAGGCTGACTAAATAAAACTGCACCTGTTATAGGCACCCCAAATACCAGCAAAGGTGTTATCAGACACCCTCTGAGTTGAAGGGAGAGGGCGGTTCTTGTCAATCTCATAGGAAAGAATTCAGATGAGTAACTCCAGACAATTGCGTTGTAGTGAAGCCAATTTCTTAAAGAAGTACAGCAAGACCATTTAGTAAAGAAGCAAGGCAAGCAAATCTGTTAGACTACATCCGGCTAGGAGCACAGATGGGCTTCTCAGCTAGCCCGAGAAGCCAGGGTGGTGGGGATTCAAAGGGTTTTATACCCTTCTGTCCATAGGTTTAAAATTTTTTTAAAATTCCTTTGCCATATCTTGGCTCAGAGTAACCCTCAAGGTTTCCCTTTTACTTTGTTATGGCTTTCCCAGAATTTATGAGAAGCATCTGGAATTTTATCTTGATGGGCCCCAAGACTGCTGGCTTCTCTGTTTAAACAGTGAGATGAAAACTCCCTCTTCTCTCCCCCGAAACCTCCTCAACCCCATCACCAATGAATGAGAGTTCCGGTGGCTCCACAATCCCACCAGCATTTGATGGTGTCAGTGTTCTGGATTTGGGCTATTCTAATAGGTATGAAGTGGTATCTCGTTGTTGTTTTAATTTGCAATTCCCTGATGACATGTGATGTGGAGCATCTTTTCATATGTTTACTTACCATCTGTGTATCTTGTTTGGTGAGATATCTGTTTAGACCTTTGGCCCATTTTAAAATCAGATTGTTTATTCTTTCACCAACTGTCTTGTTTACCATAGCTTCACAGTAAGTTCTCCAACATTCTCAGTCACTATTGCTTCAGCACATGTCACATGCTCGGTAGCTTCCCACAGTTCTTGGGTATTCTGGTCTGTTTGTTTCTTTTGTTTTATTTTCAGTCTCCATGTCTTTGCTCGTCATTTTAGGAAGTTGCTGTTGTCATACCCTGAATGAAGTCCAGAGATTCTTTCCTCAGCCGTGTCCAGTTTGAACAAGGAACTCCTTAAGCTTTATGTCTGTTACAGTGTTTGTTTTGTTTTTCAGCATTTCTTTTTTATTCTTTCTCAAGATTCCCATCTCTTCGCTTATATGATCCTTATCTAATTCTAATGCTTGTTCAGTCTCTTCAAATTGTTTTGTGCCCTTTTACTCTGCCTTGTAATTTTTTTTTGAGAGAGAGGAAGGGAGAGAGAAACAGAAACATCGATGTGAGAGAGAAGCGTAGATTGGCTAACCAGGGACCAAACTCAAAAAACCTAGGCATGTGCCCAGACCAGTAATGGAACCCACCACCTTTGGGTGCACAGGATGGACACTCCAACCAACTGAGCCACCCTGGCCAGGGCTGCCATGTAATCTTTCTAGAAAGGCAGATGTGATGTGCTGGGCGAAAGGGACTGTGGTAAACAGGCCTTTACAAATGAAGGGGTGAAAGGTCAGGGCAAGGCTGTGCTCTATGGTCCTGCCCCTGGTGAGCCTGAGCCCGAGCTTCTCTGTCTTCCCCCTTTGGTGGGACAGGATGGCTAGAGTGGCCTGGAGTTCCCTCTGTCCCTTACCCCACGTGGAAGGCTAAAGGGGCTGAAGCCCGGCCAGCATGGCTCAGTGGTTGAGCGTCAACCTATGAGCCAGGAGGTCATGGTTTGATTCCTGGTCAGGGCATATGCCTGGGTTGCAGGCTTGGTCCCCAGTGTGGGGTGTGCAGGGGGCAGCCGATCAATGATTCTCATCATTGATGTTTCTATCCCTCTTTCCCTCTCCCTAACTCTCTCTCTGAAATCAATGAAAACATATTTAAAAAAAAACAAAACTATTTTTAAAATAATCCTATATAATAAAAGGCTAATATGCAAATTGACTCAACGGCAGAACAAACAGTCGCTATGATATGCACTGACCACCAGAGGGCAGATGCTCAACACAGGAGCTGCCTCCTGGTGGTCAGTGCACTCCCACATGGGGAGCACCACTCAGCCAGAAGCCGGGCTCACAGCTGGAGGTGGTGGGAGCCTCTCCCACCTCTGGGGCAGTTGGACATCACCCGAGGGTTCCCGGACTACGAGAGGCCGGGCTGAGAGACCCCTGAGTGCACGAATTTCGTGCACTGGGCCTCTAGTAATAATAATAAAAAGAGGGACTGATAACTTCTAAGCTCCTCACTGGAAGCCAAGTGTATCTCTTGATAACATCTTCCTGAGTTGGCAGCTGTCTTCCTACCCTGTGATGTCATCCTTTGGAACACAGACAAAGGTGGGCATTGTCCAGACCACAAAAGTGACCTAATGTTCCTCTGTCCTGGCTAGTGTGAGTGACAGGCTTCTAACAGTACCCAAACCAGAGCAAAGCCCTCTCCTTAAACCTTTCTCCAAATCTCCTCTCACTGGCAGGCCTCACAGTTCCCCAGGGTCTCACCCGCTGGGTGGGTGAGTGACGGGCGGCGGTCCTGCGTCGTAGGCGGGGCAGTGGCCCTTGGGCTGCAGGGGGACCACAAGCGCTGTGTCTATCAGAACATTTCCCCTTTGGCAGGAGAGAACTCCCACCTTCAGCAGGACTCGGAATTCCCCGAGGATTGTCTGCGTCCAAAAAGCAGAGAATCATTTCTCTAAGTCCCATCTCTCAGTTTTCCTTCAGATCGTCCGGAGACCGTGAGCAGCTTCAGCGATGAAGAACCTGACTGCCGTTACCCGAGGAAGGCCTCGTGCCGAGGACACTCTGGACCAAAGGAGGAGCGAAGGTTCTCCTGACGATGCTAAGGATGCCCTCTATGGTGCAGACCTGGGAGACTCTGAAGAGACATCTGAACTGCGTACAAACTCTTCCTGGGGCACCCCCTTTTCTGCAGTCAAGTGCAATGATAGTGGAGCCATAGTGAAGCCCCAGCTGCCGCCGAGACAGGATCCAACTGTGCCAGCAAGACTGGCCTACATCGGTGCCTCCAGGGAGGATTCTCAAGGCAGATCCTTGTAGGCAGGTGACTGGGTTGTAGGCGGGTGTCTGCGATTACACCTGCTGCCAGGACACATAGGCCAGATCCTGACTTGCAATAGGAAAGTGGAATTGAAAGCTGACAGGGCACATCCAAAGGCAGAGCCAGTTTTGCATCTTGCCGCTGCCTATTGCAAAGCTGTCTGTTGCCTCATTGTGAAACTTGGTGCCGCCCTCCTTTGTTAACCAGCAGGCTAACAGGGAAGGAGGTCTTCCTGGGGGCACCCCCTGGAGGGACAGCAGGCTGGCGCCTCACCCGGCCAGTGGGTCATACCACGTGACCCTTTCTGGGCCTGCCTGTCACGGCAAGTCTGGGTGTGAAGCTGACAGCTTTCGGACCTTCGCCTGCCTGAGTGGATAGGCCCCCTGGTGGGGAGTCGGGGCAGAGGAGGCCTGTGGCCCTCACTACAGCAGTAGCTCCCACTGCCCCCATGACTGCAGGACCCCGGAATCTGCCAAAGACAACTTGGTATCTGGCTTAGGTGGGTTTGCAGCACATGGGGGACAGGGCGCTGGTTGGGCTTCATTCAACAGCATCACAGACTATAGGTTTAATCACCTTCCGTAGAACTGGGCCCCAAAGGACGCAGCCAGTTGTCTAGGCCGGGGCGGGGGACTCCCTGTAGGTCCAGAGGGTCAATAGCTGAGCTTCATTGAGAGCTTCCCCCAGCTGCCCAAACGCTCGTGGTTGCTGGCACCCTCAGTGTCCCAGTCACTTTTTATGGTGCTTCTAAGACCAAAAGAAATATCCAACGGTTCTACTTAGGAACTACTTTAGGTCTAAATAACTGATAAGTATGTACGTGTTAATAACTTATTAGTCACTTAGAAAGTAGAATTCACATCATTAGAAAGAAAACATAGTGCTTTTATATCATTCTCTTAATAATCACCAGTACTTACTGATCGGCCGTGAGCCCTGGCCAGCCCCTCAGACCTCAACATCAGCCCGCTCACCCCAGCATCATTTCCTGTTCCTTGGTGATTTTCACTTTTTATCCTCTAAACTACAGGAAATCCAGTGTCTCAAAGGCACGACGTGAAAGACATGTGGAGTGACCTAATGTTGAAACCGGGAACCACCTGGTCCTCGGAACTTGCTCCGAAACGTATGGGACCACTGCTTCCCTCTAAAATGTAGAAAATAGAGAATATCCCGGGCGCCTTGTGAGTGTCCGACAGGCGGGGACCTCGGGGCCACCTGCTCAGGGGTTTCACGCTTGCCTTTCTCTCACAGATACACTTTGCAGAGAAGGAACCTGCAGCTGCCACAGGCAGACCCCTGGCCTGCAGTCACAAGCCTGGCTCCAGCGCCCCCTGGAGGCCGAGAGAACAAAACTCAAGTGAGGGCCGTGGGGGCGAGGAGGGTAGGAGAACTAGGAGACCTGAGGCTGCTAGAATGGGTGTGGACAGGGCCTGGCCTTCGGAGGGTGGAGGGGGACGCGGCGCATGAGGAATGGTGCGGCCCCAGCAGAGGAACTGTTGGGGTGCAGTTGGGGACTCCATGACCCTACTGTGGCCCCCTTGCCAGTCCTCACCAGGCGTTTAAAGCCTTCAGAGTGGGGTCTCAGTGGCCTCTCCTACAAGGGGCGGGTAGAGAAAGTGGCCCCTCAGGCTGTAGGGGGTCTGAATCTCCCATGGGCATTGAGGCTGAAGCCGGTAGAGGGCAGTGGCCACGTGTACCTGGGCTCGGACAACCATACCGCTGGCCCTCACTGGGCCTAGGGTGACCCTGACGCGGCTTAGTAGTGGACCCTACCAACCCAGGAGCCTCTTGGGGAGCTGTGGGCAGAAATGCCCCAACAGATGAAAAAAGGAAGGGGTGGGGGGGTGCTGAGAAGACTACCGGAGGGGGCAGTGGTACCTGCGTCTCTGGAATCTGTCCCATCCTCTAGCCGTCAGTCTCTGCCGAGGTCCCCGCTTCTTTCTACTGGGCGGTGGGGGTGGGCCTGGCAAAACCCCGCGGCTTCCCGGAGGGGCGGGACTCCCTGGAGGGGTCAACCTGGTGGGCGGGGCCTGTGGCGTCAACCTGGCGGGCGGGGCCTAGGGGGTCAACCTGGTGGGCGGGGCCTAGGGGGGTCAACCTGGTGGGCGGGGCCTAGGGGGGTCAACCTGGTGGGCGGGACTCCCTGGAGGGGCCAACCTGGTGGGCGGGGGCTGTGGGGCGTCAACCTGGTGGGCGGGGCCTAGGAGACCTTCCCCACCTGGGGGAAGGCAAGGCCTCTGACCACAGTGCCCCAGAAGCTGCTGGGTCAGCCACTCACACCCTGGGGGCTCTACACTCCCCCACGGCCTGAGACTTCCGGTCAGGACAATACAAAATCTCTTTATTGTTCATGTTGTAGAAAAAGTCGTGCCTCTTGGTGGGCCACGGGGATAGGATGTGCAAAGCGCAGGCAGGCTCCACCCAGGCCTGTAGCTGAGAGCTGGGGTAGGACAGGGGAGAAGGGGAGCGGCGAGGGGACCCTGGCCCTGCTCTGGGGCTGGGGCTGGGGCTGGGGCACGTGCTGGGAGGCGGCCGGCCTGGGGAGTGGGTCATGGCGAGCGGCCCCTCAAGGGGTGCGGTCGGCTGGTCCCACCCCACCTAGGAGGAGGCTGAGGAGCCGAGCCCAAGCTCAAGTGGTCCCGGTTCTGGGAGGGGGTATCTCCAACATGAGGAGGGGGGCTGGAGTCCTTCCTGAAGATAGCGCAGAAATCAGAGCCCCTCCCCCCCCCAAAAAACGCGATCAACCGAGGCCGAGGGGAGGCTGTGCCCCTCACTGCTCCTCTGGCCCGTCGCCTCCCTGAGCCTGTTCGTAGGGGCAGGGCCGGCGGCAGAAGCCGGCTGGTTCGGGGCCGGGCCCCGCGGGCAGCGGCTCCTCCTCCCCGCCGTCCCCCCGGGCCGCCGCCGCCACCGCCGCCGCCGCCGCGCTCGCCCTCCGCGTCGCTCTCATCGGAATTGTCCTCCTCCAGGTAGCGGTAGCCGCGCACCTTGTGCTGGGGCCGCGGGATGCGGGGCTGGCGCGGGGCCACGCCCCGCCGCAGCTTCTGCTCCATCGCCAAGTAGGAGAGCGTGGCCACCACCAGCGTCAGCAGCAGCACCGCCAGCTTAGCCTGGGCGCACAGGGGAGGGGAGTGGGTGGGGTGCTGGGGACTCGCGGGCGACTGGGGTCAACCCGCCTCCCTGCCCAGTCCCTCGCCCGATAGGCCCATGCCCACCGCTTTCCTGAGCATCCACCCTCCTGCCAGCAGGACTCAGATCCCAGCTCTGCCCTTCACAGGCCTGGCCCCCCTTTGCCAGGGCTTAGGCCACTCTGTCCCTTACACGCCGGGACCACAGGTAACGCTTCTCAGACGGTAACCCACAGTCAGAAAGAATTCTCCATCATAACTCAATACCTACACGCTCCCATACATACTCCCTGCCACTTTCTATTCTGTTTCATGTTTTAAAATACTGGTCAGGAAGGACCTGCTAAACCGACCCACCCGTTGAGTGGGAGCAGAGCATGAGGACCCTGCTCCCATGGCCAGAAAGGGAGACGCACCTTCAGCATCCCTCTCAGAGCCCGACACCTGGTGAACAGGTTACCCAGGGACACACTAGGCGGCTGGGATGCCCCACAGGCAAAGAGCGAACTGTGAACCCCTCTGCCAGGGGTAAACTGAGGCCCTCAGGAGGGGAGGCAGCACGTGAAGGCTGGGTTTGGGGCCAGCCCTTGGTGAGTGGTGCCCTTCGAGGCTATGAGGCCAGGGTGGGCACTCGGAAGGGATCTGTTGCCTGTGCTGGGGGATGGTGGGTGCCAGAGGCCCTCCCCCAGCCCACCCAGCCTCACCTTCATGGGCAGGCTGGAGCCCAGGTACACCACGAAGATGGCCACTGCCTGCCACCAGTGGTAGATGGTGAAGATGAAGTCTTGCCTCTCTTTGTCCTCGTACAGGATGCCCAGCAGTGCTGTGGCCGACAGGGTAGGGCAGGGAGGGGAGTAGTGTCACCCAGGGCCCTGATCTCCCACCAGTGACCCTCCTAGGCTGTGCCGGGTCCCAGACCGAGGCCTGGAAAGCCTAGAAAGCTGTAGATCGGACCTGGCCTGCCCCCTAGTGGATATGCTGGTTACTACACTTCCCGGGCAGCTGAGCTGAGTAAAGAGATGAGATGGGACGCAGGTGGGCCTCGCTCTAGGGCACTCGGGACTTGAAAAGTGGAAACATTTGTGTGCAATCAGATCCCGTCCCCTTTCAGACCCCAGCCGTTCAGAGCCAGGCCTGCCAGGACTGTTTCTCCTCCTCACCCCTGGCTCAGGGAAGGCAACCTGCTTGCAGCAATCAGCTTTCTACAAATTAAACCTGAAGCTGGGGGATTTGAACCTATTTCCCTAAGAATCCTCCCTGGGGTGGGCAGGAGAACTGGACAGGGAGTCAGGGACTCAGATTCTATGCTCAGGCCGGTAAAGTGAGAGTTGGTACAGAGACGTGGATTCAAACGCTGGCTCTATGGGTGACTTAGAGAAGTCAACTCTCCAGGGCCACTTTTCCCATCTGGAAAATGAGACCAGGCATCTATGTTATACTTATGCTGGGAGGCTTTGATGTGAGAAAGCTCACACAGCACCTGGCAAATCGTACCCTCGCCTGCCCCTTGGACATGAACACCCCCACTGTAAGCCCTGCAGGGTGACTGTGCCCCATGGGGCTGCTGTGAAGGGACATGGAGTCCCAGGGTCCACAAAGAGGGGACAGGAAGCAGAGCTGTCGGGACCAGGCCCAAGTCCAGCCATAACATGGGTCCAAGGTACCCAGGCTGGATGTTGCCCAAAGCTGGCTGCCCCTGAGCAAAACAGCCAAGAGACTGTGGTCCAGGGCGTGGGGCTCCACCCCCTGACTCTCTCTCTGATGGTAAGTGCCGGAGTCACCCGAGCAGCAAGCATGACCTCCACAATGCCACACCCCCAGGGGCGACGTTCAAAACAGTTAACAGCACGGCCCATCAGAACAGATGCCAATGTGGAGGGCCCCAAAGGCTGAGCTGTGCGTACCCACTGCATGTCACTGGCATATGCCCACCTGAGGGCAGAGATCATCACAGAGCTGAACTCTGCCCACTGCCTCCTTTCTACAAACAGGGCCCCGCTTCCCAGTGCCTCGACCCCCACAGCCCAGACTTGGGGCCTGGACTCTGCAGACCAGCACTGGGCGTCATCGGGCTTCCAGGTCCTCTCTGTAAAGGCCACACCTACATCTACACCTGGGTGTGGGCAGGGCCGCCCACACTCCCCATGCTCCTAGGGCACAGACACGGAATCTGCTCGCAGTGTCATGAAAACTCTGTCCAATGGGCGCTGTCCCTGGTCTGAAACCTGAGTACCCCCAGGATGTTTTTCACACTGCCCTTCAGAGGTTTCCACAGAGCCCATACCTACCCCAAGTAGCCATAGATGTCACACTACCCCTCAGTGTCCACAGGGCCCCATGCCCTCCCTGGGGTAGCCACTGAATATCCATGGCATAGGACTCCCACACCAGCCCCCGGGGTGCCCACAATTCTCCCCACCTGTCCCTACGATGTCCACAGAACTTCTTTCCACCCCTGTAATGGCCACAGGGATCCACAGTTACCCCTGCCATGTATACAGGACCCCAGGACAGACCTCCCGTGTGTCTATGGCACCCCATGTCTGGCCCTGGGATGTATGTGCTACCTCCAACTGCCCCAAGGTAGACACAGGGTTACCCAGCCATCCCAGTGCCCATGGCTATACTCACTGGAGAGCCCGGTCTTGTTGAGGCCACTGCCCACACCCCAGAGGATGGCTGCTACATAGAGGATCCAGATGTGTTGCAGGACCCGAGGTGTGGGGGCCCAGAAAAAGAGGCTGACGGTGAGCAGCAGGTGCAGTCCGGCCCCAGACAGCAGCGGCACCTGGCGCGGCAGCCACAGCCCCAGCAGGCCCAGGAGTGAGGAGGCGGAGGCGCCCAGGCCATACGCCACAAGGAGGTAGGCCAGGCGTTCCAGCCCCACGGAGCACACGCCATAGCCCTGGGAGGGGGGGGGGGGTGAAAGTGTGAGGTCAACTGGCCAAGGCTCTCACCCTCCCCACATGAGGTGTCCACCCTGCCCTCTCTGGGTCACCTTGGGGCTAACTCCCTCCAAGGGTCAAGGTTCTTAGGAAGGTTGGGGGGCGGGGGGTAGGGAGCAGAGAAAATGCTTGGGCATTGTTCCCAGGCACCAAGGCTGCACCCCACAAGGAACCAAACACTTTATGGGTGTTATCCTGTCTCAATCATGTAACCCCTCCGGGAGCGGGAGCGAAGGTCATTACTAGACTCACTTCTCAGAGGAGGAGACAGGCGCAGAGAGGTTAAAATAATGTGTCCAAGATTGAGGGCAAGTAAAGGAAGGGAAGAGGGAGGGGAATATTGGGACATATTTGTACATACTTAGACCTATATTCAAAACTTAGTCGCTGTTTATCCGAGGTTCGAACGGAACCACACAGACTGTATTCCACCGCCATCTACGCGGGCTGTACCTACCAGCGCGAGGCCCGTGCAAGCAAAGAGCACCTCGAAGCCGCTGTAGATGAAGAAGGGCACGAGGTGGCGCAAGCGGAAGTCGCGCACGTGCTTGAAGGGCAGCTGGAAGATGTTGCCCCAGCCCACGCTGCGCAGGTCGATCTCCTCCGTGGGCCGGTAGGCGGCCCCGCACAAGCCCAGCACCTGCGGACCCGACCCGCGCCGTGAGGGGCCGGGCAGCCAGGAAAGGCCCCGCCCCTAGACACACGCCCCGCCTCTCCGCACAAGGTCCCGCCCCTAGACACACGCCCCGCCTCTCAGCACAAGGCCCCGCCCCTAGACACACCCACAGGCCTCCCCTCGCGCCCCAGCCCAGCTCACACCGAGCCACGCCCCCAACGCCTCAATTCTGCCCCCAGTGCCGCCCCCGGGTTGGAGCCACACCTTCCACCCCCGGCCCAGCCCAGGCCGGTTCCCTCCAACCCAGTCCCCACCTCAACCCCAGACCAAGTCTGTACCCCTCCAACTCCAGTCTCAGTCCACAGGCATCTTCCTGCCCGACTGCCCCAAGGCTCAGCGGGGCGACTCCCCCGGACTCAGCCCTGGCTCCCCACGCAGACCACGCCTCCAGGCCGCAGCCTGCCCAGGAGCCAGCCCCCGCCCAGACTGCACCCTATGTCCCCGCCTCAGCCCCCCGACGTCGGTGGACTTCCGACCCATCCCTCCCGTCCTGGCCGCAGCAGCAGGATGGGCTACCAAGGCCACGGAC
>NW_005871463.1:420982-423841 GCF_000147115.1 Myotis lucifugus | reverse complement strand
GGGGGGGGGGGGGGCCCAGCGCAATTCCATAAAAAAGGCAGGTTTTCCTTGGAGGACCATTTTTGGATTGGAGGTGTCTCCAGGGGCGGGCTGAACATCTCCAAGGAAAGGGAACAGCTTCCTCCATCCCCCTTCCCATCCCATCCCCCTTCCCATCCTTTTCCCACAGAGGCTAGGTTCCGGGGCCAGCGCCAGTGCATCCCCCACATCGATACATTCACCTTGCACTGATTTAGCTCTGAGGGTAGTACTTGACCCCAAGAGAGATCCCATAGGCAGCTTGATCCCAGATGGCACCTCCCCCAGGCAGCCTTCCCTGATACATCTCCCCCCCCCCCCTTGCTGGGTCAGATTAAATACATACTTTAATAGGGCCTTGTACCTCGCCCACCAGAGCCCTGGGACCCTGGACGTACAGCCCTGAACCCTGTGAGAGAGAGCATCCTCTGCCCTGGAGGGCCCAGTGTCTGCAGGATAACTCAATGGGGGAGGTGAGCAGGGCTTGGGGACCCCATCCCCACGAGGACTAACCGCAGCTGTGCACATTGCTCAGAGTGTGGTTCAGGTCATACAGGTAGTGATTCAGGAAGTAGATCATGGGCAGCTGGGCGCAGGCGAAGCTCAGCTGTGGGCAGAAGGCACAGGCATGATCTGGGCGGGGTCTTGGCATAGCCTTGGGGGGACAGGAGCCCTCCCACCTCTGGGGTGGCCTGCTGGTGGAGGGAGAGAGCCCAATACCAGAGGCCCTCCCCCTGGTCAGCACTGCGGACAGCCAGGGAATGAGGTTTTAATCACTTGGGGGTAAGCAAGCAGGGGAACTAGAAGGCTGACAAGGCTGGAATGGGTTCCCGTGTGTGGGCTCTCAGGCTAGAATACCCCCCAGGGCCCCGTGTGTGGCACTCACATGGAAGAAGCTATAGAAGATGGTTTGGAAGACTAGGAGATAGGGCGCGTGGGAGCCCCGCGGCGGGCGCTGCTGCGGGCCCTGCTCATCCCGCTCCTTGTAGTGGGAGTACTCGTAGTACTTCTGGGCCATCCTGGACCACAAAGGAGAAGGCTTTCCCCAGCCCAACCTCTGCCAGACACCTCTGCTTCCTGCACCCAGAGCTATGGGCTGGCCAGCCCCTGCATCTTATGGATGGGGAAACTGAGGCCCGGGGGCGGAAGGGCCAATCCCAGGTCCTCTGGCCAAGGCTGGCAACGCAGCAGAGGTCAGCCAGGCCTCCAGCTTCCCACCCTGCTGTCCACCAGGCTCACCTGGTGATGTAGTTGCCCATGGAGGCCCAAAGAGGCACGATGGCCATGCCCAGGGCCACGGCTGAGGGCACGAGTGTGTAGTAGCGTTCCCAGTAGTTGGTGGAGACAAAGAGGGCATAGATGCCCACGCCCAGAAACATCATCCACTTGGTGCCAAAAAACCTATGGGCATTGAGAGAGATGCTGGTATCACGGGCTTATGGGGACTGCCAGGGCCGATACCAGAGTGCCCACAACTCTCCGTTCATGAGGCTGTGTGAGGTGGGGAGACACCCCTGGCCTTGGAATCAAGGACTCTAAGAAACTCAGAGACAGGCACTTGCTGAGCGGCTTCGGGTGAGCCAGGCATCCAAACACCTGTATTCGAGGCTGTAATGTGGGCACAGAGCCCACACCATGACTGTCTCCCAGCCACTGCAAGGATGGAAGGAGATGAGGCGGGGTAAGGGCGTCAGGTGTCAGGGGCTTGTGGGCACATCCAGCCCTCATGTGAGTTCTGGGCTGACTCACCAACCCCCTTTTCCTCACTCATGTGCTGGACTGCAGGGCCCAGGCACATGTCCAAGGGCCTGGACCCAACCTGGCTCAAGGAAACTTAGGAGCAGAGACAGGAAGAGGCTCCAGTGCTGGACAGCACCTGAGTATCCCTTCCTCCCAGCCACTGCTCTTGCCGGCCGTGTGGTCATCAGGAAGGCTCCTCCTCAGTGGCTCTGAGACAATGTCACACGTGTTCAAAGGGGCTTGACATGCAACAGCTAAGGGCCTATTCAGGGCGTGGAGGCTGTCCAAGCTGAAGACCACCCCTGAGATCTTTGTTGAGTATGTGTGTCACTAGTTCCCTTTGGTTTCCAGGCAGCTCAAAGTGAAATGACCCTGTTTTTCTGATACAATTACTTTCTCTTCTATTACAGGGCCCTGGTTCACACAGCCAGTGGGAAATCAACCGGTAGTTTGGGCAAGGAGCAAGGATGGGGGTTTGAGCCCCTCTGCCCGGGTTCAAACCTTCCTGTGGGACTTGGGCAAGCTGTCCAATCTCTTGGCTTCTCCGGGTCTAAGCTCTGGGCATCTACCTCAAATGGTAAGGAATGAGGTGACATTTATAAAAGCGCCCAGCACATGGGAAATGAGATGAGCTGGCAGCTGTTCTTAATAGTGATGGGTTTCAAGAGCCATACAGCCTTTCATAAGCTGGTGACCTTAGTAAGGGCCCTACTGGGAATTTATCCTGGAAACGTTCTTTCTTTTTTCATTTTATGCAGAAAACAGCTACAAAGCACAAAGTGAATGTGCAAAAAAGGAGAGGGTACCCTACCGGCATGGCTCAGTGGCTGAGTATCAACCTATGAACCAGGAGGTCATGGTTTAATTCCTGGTCAGGGCACATGCCCGGGTTGTGGGCTCGATCCCCAGTAGGGGGCATACAAGTAACAGCCAAGCAATGATTCTCATCATTGATGTTTCTATCTCTCTCTCCCTCTCCCTTCCTCTCTGAAATATATATATATATCCCCTAACCGGTTTGGCTCAGTGGATAGAGCGTTGGCCTGCAGACTGAAGGGTCCCAGGTTAGATTCCAGTCAAGGGCATGTACCTTGGTTGTGG
>NW_005871463.1:418675-419697 GCF_000147115.1 Myotis lucifugus | reverse complement strand
GGGCCAGGCAGGGGCAGGTTCGCACCCCAGGTAGACGGCGTAGGTGAGCATGCCTCCCGCGCTGGCCGCCAGCACGTTCTTGAGCACCCCGAGGCGCTTTGCGGCGGTAGTAGCGGCGCTCCTCTCTCCTCCTCGTTGTAGTTGGGGTACGCGCCCACCAGCTCGTCCAGCTGCGGGGCAGGCACGGCGCTGGCACGGACGGCGGCCGGGCTCCCACCCCACCGCGGCCCGCCCCGGGGCTGCATCCCAACCCCATCCCGGAGCACCCGGCCCGCCCCCCGTCCCCGCTCACCGGGGCCCCGGACCCGTCGGGAAGCCCGAGTCGGTCCTCATCGCCCTGCGGCCCCGCGGCCCCCGCCACCGGGTAGAGTGGCGGCTCGGCCATGGCCTGTCCACGCCCGAGGACCGGTGGTGGCGGCCCCCGGGTCCCAGCAGCGTCCGGCACTTCCTCCTGGAGGCGGGGACCTGCCCCCGTCCCGCCCCCTTCCTACCCCCAGAGGAGTGGCCTCGGCACAGCTACAGAGGTGTGTGTGTGTGTGTGTGTGTGTGTGTGGTGCGTGTGTGTGGTGAGTGTGTGTGTGTGTGTGTGTGTGTGTGGTGAGTGTGTGTGTGTGTGTGTGTGTGTGTGTGTGGTGTGTGTGGTGTGTGTGTGTGGGGGTGTGTGTGGTGTGTGTGGTGTGTGTGTGTGGGGGTGTGTGTGGGGGTGTGTGTGTGTGTGTGTGTGTGTGTGGTGTGTGTGTGTGTGTGTGTGTGTGTGTGTGTGTGTTAGAGGGGAGTGTCTATGTGCGACCAGGACCCAGTCTCAGCATGTGAGATGCTGGTTCAAATCCCCACTGAGCCACCTCCTGGCTTGGTGTCTTTGGGAATTAACTCCACTTCCCTGTGCCTCAGTTTTCTCATCTGTAAAACGGGGTGCTGGGACTACTTCCTAGGGCTATTGCTGGACTGAGTTAAAGCAAAGCTTTAGAAGAGTGCGAGGCACCATGATAAGCTCCCTTCCCTGTTACTACGTCATCCCTAGC
>NW_005871463.1:406881-418349 GCF_000147115.1 Myotis lucifugus | reverse complement strand
CAAGGAGCCCCCATAGCAGCGCCCCCCCCCCGCCCCAGGGCTCCTACCACAGGACAGGGCAGCCTGTGCCACCCCCCGGGGCACCTCCAGCTTCCGTTTTGGCACCTGCAAGTGGAAGCTCTGGCAGGGCCACTGGGAGGCCGTGATTGCAGTGGCTGCTGGGCTACAGTGGGGTGACCCCATCACCACCCTGCAGGAGGGGTCAGAGCCCCCCACACCCACCCCACTGGGTCCAGGGCTGCAGCTTTACCCGAGGGGACACTCCATCGCACTTGCTGTTTCCCTGGTCAGAAACACTTGGGAAGATTTTTAAACCATGCATTTCCCAGGGTAGTCTCTTCAACAAATGGTGTTAGAAAAACTGGATAAGCACACGTAGACACATGAGATTGGACCTCTATTTACACCTCTTACAAAAATTAAATCTAAAATAGAGTAGATTTAAACATAAGACCCGAGACCATGAAATTCCTAGAAGAAAATGTAGGGAAGACGCTCTTTGACACTGGTGTCAATCTCAAAAATAAAAGTTATTTTACCAGCAAAATGGGTTTATTCAGAGGAATTGGAATGGCTGAGGAATTGCAATTCGGGACATGTTAGCCATAGCAAACCGTAGGTAAGTCTGGAGAAAAAAGGAGAGGAATGTTACTTTGTAGAGAAAAAGGGTCAGTTGGGAGGGGCTGTTATAAACAAGTAGGGGCTCTGCATGAATTTGTGCACCTTGAAAGGAACTGTGGGCCACAAGGCTGCAGTGGGCACAGGGGTGGGTCTCAGCCCTTCCTGCGTGCCCCCGCCCAGCCCCTCCTGCCACAGCCCCTGGTCCCCTGTCTGCCAGCAGCCCCGTTCCCGCCACTGCTGCTCCCACACGCTGATGGCGCTGGCCCCGCTCACATCTGCTGACGATGCGGAGTGATTGGGGTTGGTGCCAGTAGCAGGTGCAAGCAGGGCCTGCACCGTCAGTGGGTGCGAGTGGCGGCTGCTGCACGGATCACCTCTCAGGAGCAAGGGGAGGTGGAGAAGCCCTGAGGGGCGATTGGGGCCGGCAGCTGCCGCTCACACCCACTGATGGTGCTGAGTGATCGGGCCTGGTGCCGAGTGATCGGGCCCAGTGCCGGGTGCCAGCAGCGGGTGCAAGCGCCAGGTGGCACCGTGGCACGTAGGAGCAAATAATTTTCAGTAACCACCAGAGGCTCACCCTGATGACAGCAACTGGCGCCCCACCTTGGTCTGGTGCCCCCACTCACCTGCTCCACCATCCTGCCGCGGCTGACGCCCACCATGTTCCACGCACGCCCCCTGGTGGTCAGTGCAATCATAGTGACCGATTGTTCAGTTGTTCTGGTTGTTCTGCTGTTTGGTCTATTTGCATATTAGCCTTTTATTATATAGGACTAGAAGCCTCATGCACGAAATTCATGCACTTCGGGGGGGGTTATTCCTCAGCCCAGCCTGTATCCTCTCCAATCTGGGATTCCTCGGGGGATGTCTGACTGTCGGTTTTGCCCCAATCCCTGCGGTATGGGCCTAAACTGGCAGTTGGACATCCCTCTCACAATCCAGGACTGCTGGCTCCTAACCACTCACCTGCCTGCCTGCCTGATTGCTCCTAACCACTTCTGCCTGCCAGCCTGATCACCCCCTAACCGCTCCCCTGCTGGCCTGATTGACACCTAACTGCTCTCCTGCCTACCCAATCGCCCCCAATTGCCCTCCCCTGCAGGCCTGGTCCCCCCCCACCCCAACTGCCATCCCCTGCTGGCCATCTTGTGACGACAAGGGGTGGCCATCTTGTGACACAAGGGCGTGAGGGTCAATTTGCATATTACCTCTTTATTATATAGGATGTCCATTGGAAGAAACTGGGAGTTCTAAAGTGTAGTAGCTTTCCATTGGCTGATTCATGGATGTTTCTCATTGGCTAGGTCTGTTGCTAAGCAAGGAGAAAATCTCCCCTCCTCCTACTAGAGTAGCAAGGTAGGCTTCTTTCTGTTGGAGTCTGCAAGGTGTGGTGAGTGGTAGTGCATGAGAGCCGGGCTTCCAACTCCGTTTTATTTTTATTTTTTTTATAAATAGAGCAGAATTCTTTGTTTTATTTTATTTTATTAATTTTTTTTTCAGAGAGGAAGGGAGAGGGATAGAGACAAGGGCATGTACCTTGGTTGTGGGCACATCCCCAGTTGGGGGTGTGCAGGAGGCAGCTGATCGATGTTTCTCTCTCATCAATGTTTCTAACTCTCTATCCCTCTCCTTTCCTCTCTGTAAAAAATCAATGAAGTATATTTTAAAATAAAATAAATGAGATTTCCTTTATTCCTTTTCACATTGGCCTTGGCAATGATATTTTTGATATGACACCAAAAGCACAAATAACAGAAGAAAAAAACCAACAAGTGGAATCACATCAAATGTAAAAGCTTCTGCCCTGCAAAAGAAACAATAGAAATACAAAGGCAAGCCCAGCCAATGGGGCTCAGTGGTTCAGCGTCAACCTATGAACCAGGAGATCTTGGTTCCATTCTCGGTCTGAGCACATGCCTGGGTTCTGGGCTTGACCCCCAGTAGGGGGCGTACAGGAGGCAGCCAATCAATGATTCTTTCTCATCAATAATGTCTCTATCTTTCCCTCTCCCTTCCTCTCTGAAATCAATAAAAATATATTTTTAAAAAATACAAAGATGCCCACCTGGCTTGGCTCAGTGGAGAGAGCATCAGCCTGTGGATGGAAGGGTCGCGGGTTCGATTCTGGTCAAGGGCACATACCTTGGTGGCAACCTTCATTGTGGGCTCCATTCACAGTACTGGCCTGTGTGTCCTGGAGGAAACCAATCAAGTCTCTCACATCCATGTTTCTCTCTCTCTCTGTCTCACCTCCTCCCTTCCACTCTCTCTCTCTCTTAAAAAAAAAAAAAAAAAAGGCAACCTACAGAGTAGGAGAGAATATTTGCAAACCATGTGTCAGATAAGAGGCTAATATCTAAAATTTATAAGTAACTCAAACAACCTCAATAAAAAAAACCCACCCAAACAATTCAATTAAAAAATGGGCAGAGGGACTAACTAGACATTTTTTTCCAAAGAAGACATCCAAATGGCCAACAGACACATAATGAAAAGGTGCTCAACATCCTAATCGTCAGAGAAATGCACATCAAAACCACAGCGAGATAGACCTCACACCTGTCAGAACGCCGTCACCCAGTAGACAAGAGGTAACAAGCGCTGGCCTGGGGGTAGAAGAAAGGGGACCGTTGTGCACTTAGTGGGACTGTAAACTGGCCCAACCATTTCGGAGAAGGGTTTAGACTACTTTTCTCCTGCTTTTCGGTGGTTTGTTTGTCCCCCAGGCGACTGCTCCCCACGTATCCCTCATGCAGAGGCTTGTGTCAGACGCTAGTAGGTGCTCAGTAAATGTGGGTGGATGGATGGGCGAGCGAAGGGGTGACAGATCCCTATCCTAGAAGCCTTGCTGGGAGGGCGGAGAGCTGGGGGTATGGAGTGCCTGCGTTTGCAGAGGCTTCGGGCTGAGAGCTGGTGGAACTTTCTCCAGACCACACCCACGTGCAGATATAGGTAAACAACACAGGTGGAATCATGCCAGTGGTGCCTGGAGGTGGGACATATGGAAGGAGCGGGAGAGACGGCAGGACCCGAGGTCCAGGGGCAAGGAGGAGGCGAGGGTCAGGGATGCAGTGGGTGCTGGGAGGCCAGGAGGCTGGAGGCATGGTCAGAGAATGGTCACCTGTGATGACAAAGTCCAGGGCGTGGCCATGGCGCCGGGTGGGGAGGGGTGAGGAGATACAGGAGGCCACGGGGCTGATGTGGGGGCAGCGGACTTTGATGCCCTGGAGGATGCGGTCCTGTAGAATTCATCGGGCGGGTGGCAGGAGATGTGTCCAGGAAGATGGCTGGGAGGCAGGTGGTGTGTCCTCAGGGCATGGGCTTAATGGAGCAGAGGCTGGGAGGCCGGGTCCATAGGCTCTGCACGAGAGTGAGGAAGACACCAAGAATGACCGCTTGCTCCTCCCTGGAGGGCACCCCTCTAAACCCATATTGGAAAGGGGCCCTGGGGCCTGGGTATAGACTAGCATCTCTGATCCGTAAAGGACCCTTTCCTCTCTGTCCGCTTCGCTGCCTGATGCCACTAAGGACAGAAATGATTCAGCCAAGTGCATTGGATTGGCAGCCACGTCTCCTCCGCCTCCTCCAACAGAGAACCCAGGACAAGCCAGGGAGGGACAGGCCTGGGAAGGGCCCTCACCATGAAGCAGGATCCCCGGGCGTCCTCCCAGCTGGGAGCCTGGTCTCCTCTGGGCTTTAGTGTGGGGAGCCCCTTCACCTCAACTATTGGGCACACCCCACAGTATTCCTCACCTGCAGCATAAGAGCAAGCGGAAAAGCACGCTGTCCAGGACGGAGGAGGACAGGCTGGCGGCCGAGGACGAGAAGCACTTAGAGGCAGAGCAGACCTGGGGGTGGCTCTTGTGGAGGGAGACGGACAGGGGACACTATTAGTTGTCACCACATCGGAAAGAGGTCAAGCCCACAAAAGTCCTAGAGGGGGAGGGAGGAGAGACGGGCGGCCTGGGAAGAGGCCAGCAAGCTCCCCGAGCTGCCCTAGAGGTTGCACCTGAGGCCCATGGGGGCACGGCGGGGTCGGGCACACCACTGGGCGGGGCGGGAGGGGGAAGTCACGGGCCCAGTGGGTGGGCTTCGAGCTGCCAAGTGTGGGTCACCCTGAGTGGCCGTGAGCTGTACGAGGAAGGGGAAAGGTCTCCGGGGGGCGTGCCTGCTCAGGGGGAGAAGGGACAGGGCTTGTTGGGTTCACTGGTTTTGTAGCTCCCACCAGAAGGAAGGTTTGGTGTCTTCCTCCCAAGAGGAGATGGATCAGTGTTTTAAGAAACAACCAGAAAGCAAAGGTAGGAGGGGAGCGGGGGTTTGCCTCGTGGAAGGCCCACCAGCGCCAACGTGTCCCAAACGTCTCCCATTCCCACCCCAGCAGCAAGACGGCACGCGCTCAGCGCGCTCAGCGGATAGCAGCTGCTTCTTGCGCGCTGATTTCCCTGATGCTGCATGGTTTCTCTCTCGGCCCTCACAGGCCCTGCCTGAAAAAGAGGTCACCCTACAGCTGAGTATTTGACCTTGTTACATGTGCATTCCTGTGGTCTGTTGGGCCCACTGCACGCTCGCCCGACACCACTTCCCTGCACTGAGGTGGGTCTCACCACTTTTTAAAACGAAATGCCGTGGACGATGATCATCACAGGCTGTGGGGAGGTCCCTGAGCCGAGATGTGCCACGGACCCTGCCCAGTGCCTGGCACCCAGATGTCCAGCTCAGGGGCTCCCAGGAGTAGGGGTGACCTCCCCTCCTAGCTCCTAAACAAGGGCCGGCAAGTCTGGCCTGGCTGGGCTAGAATCCCCGGCGGCCCCTCTCGCTGTGGCCCTGGCCTGGTCTCTGCTCCTCTCTGAGCCTGTTGTTGCATCTGTAACAGAGGCATCCAACCGAGAGAGGGGAGAGGACTGGCCCCTATTCCTCCCCAAGAAACAGTGCCCCTCAGACTGGGGGCTTCACTGCCAGCCCCAGTCAGGACCCCGGTACCAGGAGGTCAGGCCTCTTTGGGGACCTTCCAGGGTGTCCCTGAATTCATGACAAGTTCAGGAGTAGCCCCTGCAGGGGGAGATCCCTGGCTAGGGAGGGGCCCCTCGAGATCCTGCAACACCCCTCCTACTCACCAGTACTTCCCCAGCTGGGTCCCTGATTTGCTGTGTGGCCTTAGTCCAGTGGCTGTCCCTCTCTGAGCCTGATTCCTAGCCAAAGGCTGCCCAGCCCCACCTAGAGCCAGCTCTGCCTCTGCCTCTGCCTCTGCCTCTGCCTCTGCCTCTGCCTCTGCCTGGCTCGCTCCAGACAGCAGGGCTGGGCTGTCACATGCTGAGCCACGTGACAGGCAGCGGCTGGGGGCTCCATCACTCACAGAGGACGGGGGCCTCTGCAGGCCCTGACCCCTGTCCCAAGTGGCTAACGACTCCGGAGGCCACCAGAGCAGGTGTGGGCCAGGAGACCTCTCCTGCCCTCCCAGGTAGGCAGGGAGGGTGGGGGTGGTGAGGAGCTTCTCCAGGGGCGGGGCGGCCCGCAGGCCCCAGGCCAGGATCAGAGGCAGATCCAGGGCACCAAGGCAAAAGGGCAGCGGGGACAGTGGCAGCAGGTCCAGGGTAGCTGGCACAGGGTGATGGCACAGGATGTTCCTGCCCCCACACCTGTTACCTAACCCCTGCCTGTCTGACACCAGCAGCTGCCAGGGAATCACCCCCTTTGTGTTGGCTCCCACAGGTGTGAGGGGGTGGAGGCCAGGGCAGGGCAGAGGACAGGTGCCTGGCAGCGCGGAGGCACCTGAGGAGCGGGAGCCCAGGAACCACCATGGTGACACTTGTCATCACACAGCTGCCCTGGAGGGCAGAGGGCGCTGCTCTTCCCCTGGGGTGGGAGGGGACCCCTAGGAATGGACGCTTCCCGAGTGGGTCCCAGCCCTGCCACTCGTGCCCTGTGTGGTCAAGCCCTGTCTCCTCTCTGGGACCCCATTTCCTCCGTGTAAATGCCAGGCTGCGGGGCCAGGCTCCGTGAGGGGCTCTAGATGAGGTGTTGATGGTGTTGACACAGACATACAGAGGGCGTGGCCTGAGGTTGTGATTCTGGACTCCAGCCATCTCGGGATCTGCCTCTTCATTTTGCAGATGGGAACTGAGACTCGGGTGAGCTGGGGTGGGGGTGGGGGGCAGGGTTTTCCTTCCTCTTCCGGGCCACTGGGCCCCACCCCACAGCATGATTCTCAGAGCCACCGCCTGGAGGCTGGCAACCCCCTCATTACCTCAAGGGTTCATTAAGGAGACTTACCAGGATGGATGGGGACGCCGGGTGGGACCGTCCCAGACACGTGAGGGGAAAGCCGTGCACGCCCGCCGCCCGGGAAAGGGCAGGGGCCTGTCTGGAACCGTCGCCTGGCGGGTTGATAAGAGTCTCTGTGGGGATTTAGGGGAGGAAGTCTCCGTTCTGGCCCGGATCTAGCTCGGGTCCAGCAGGGGTCACACTCTCGGGCACAGGGAGGGAGGTGGCCCCGAATCTCAGCCCAGGCTCCAGGCCAGGGCGGCCCCGCCCCAGGGCAGGCCCAGCCCTGGACATTTCATAAGGCAGGCTGGCCACACAGCAGGACGCCAGGAGGAAGGACAGCTTGGCAGAGCCTCAGGTACTGTGTCCCGGGGAGGCCGAGAGAGAGCAGCGAGCAGTCGGGGCCAGGGATCCGGCTGGTGGGCTGGCTCAGGATCCCGGTGCTGGCAGCCCAGGCAGGCAGGCCACTCCCGGCCTCAAGCACAGACCGGCTTTGTCCTCAGAACGCCTGGGGAGAAAGGGGAAGGAGGGAGGGACGACCCTTTGCTGAGATCTAAAGGGGAGTGGGAAGGGCTGAGAGATGGGGGTGGGGGGAGCCTGAGGCCAGGCCGACAGCAGGACCCTCGTTTTGTCTGAGCTGGGCCACCACCCTTCTTCTCTCTGGGGTTACACATCCTGTAAGGGAGCCCAGGGACCCAGCTCTGGACCTGGCGTTCCCAGGAGGGAGAGCACCCCATCCTGGGGGGGGGGTGGGGGCCGGTCAAGCATGCATTTGGAGCCCAGCACAGCCTCTTTGTGGGTGGGGCTGGGGTTGGTCCCAGCACCCCACGGCCCTCAAGCAAGGGAGGGGCAGCTGCCCAGAGCTTCAGGGCCTGTGGAAATCCAGGGTAAGATCAGATTGGAATCAGGAGTTTCGAGGCTGGTCGGTGACCGTCACCTCTGGCAGCTGAGAGGGTCCCCAGCCACCACGTTACCTCGGTCATCTTCCCCAGCGACGCATCCCGCCCCGCCCTGGGTCTCAGGTGGAAGTCCTGGCCTCCCTGGCGCCCACACTGCCTTCCCTTCTCCTCGGGCTCCTGCTCCAGCATCTCCCCCCACAGCCCCTGGGCAGCTGCCCTTCACAGTCTGAATGCAGCCTCTCAGCGACATCGTCACTGGGCATTCAGGGCTCGGCCTGCACACAGGACCTCCCAGCAGCACACGGGGCAGCTGCAGGTGCCACCCCCACTTCACAGACAGGGAAAGCGAGCCCCAGAGAGGCCGTGCCACCTACCCGGCGTCTCCGAGCGGGAGATTGGCGATGGTGCCTCGGAGCCAGCAGACCTGGGTGCCCACCCCATCCATCCCCCTCCTCAAGCCCATGTGACTTTCCTGGGCCTCAGCTTCCTTGAGGGGCACCGGGCTCTAGCCACACCCAGGCTGGCACAGAGCTGGGCATGGTGAGCACCTGGTTATTCTTATTAGAGGAATCCCAGGCCTGTGGCCTTAAGGGGACCTGCTTCGTCCTCCCCAGGTCCCAGGCCAGGGAAACAGGCCTGTCCCTTCTCACCATCCAGCGATTTAGCAACTCCTGCCCCTGCCCTCCCCCCATACACACACCCAGAAGCGGCAGGTCCAGGACAGAAACGGCTGAGTGGGTGACCCGCAGCCTGCTGTGAGGGTCCCTGTCCCCGGGAGCCCTGGCCTGCCAGCCCCGGGACCTCGGGTGAGGCAAGAGTGGAAGCAGAGTGGGGATTGGCAGGAACAGTGAGGGGCCAGCGGCCAAGGGAGCAGGATAAGGACAACACACCTTCCCACCCGGCTGGGTACCACACCCACTGCCTACCTGGCCCGGGGTCTGCAGCTGAGGCCGGCCAGGTGCCCCATCTCCCCAGGGTCAGGCTGCCCTGCTCCCCGCCCAGCCTCGGTGGGGGGTGGGGCCCCAGGCAGGCTCCTTGCTGTCTGTGCCTGATCTCCATCTCCTCCAATGGGGAGAGCAACGGGGGCCCCTCCCAGCTGTTCTGGTTAAATGAGTCACTCTGGCGGGCGCAGGTGATGGCACCTGACTTTTTAATCCTCACCTGAGGATATTTTTCCATTGATTTTTAGAGAAAGTAGGAGGGAGAGAGAAACATCAATGTGAGAGAGACACATTGATTGGTTGCCTCCCGCACAGGCCTTGACCAGGGCCAGGGATTGAGTCTGCAACCGAGGTATGTGCCCTTGACGGGAATCGAACCTGGACCCTCCATAGGCCGGCACTCTATCCACTGAACCAAACGGCCAGGGTGGAACCTGACTTTCTTATGAACTTAGGCAGCTCAGATGTGCCCAGGATGGCGGTGGACTTGAGGGACCCTGTCATTTCTGGGCCCTTTGCGAGGTCACAGGCCCAGGGCCCCCCCAGACCCCGGTGGAAGGCAGCCTTGGCTTTTATGTGTGCCTGTTTGTGTCCAGCTCCTCGCTCCCCAGCGGGCAGCTCCTGGGGGCCAACCAGCAGGGGGCAATATTGGGTGAGTTTGCCTCAGTGTTGCCAAGAGAGGCTGCTGGAAGGTTCCATCCAGATTTCCACTCCCCCCTCCGCCCCCGAGCCACCGCAGAGCTCCCACCCTCACCTTGAAGGGCACCACTCCAGTGCCCGGTGCCGCGCCTTACATTTTTGTGGGTTCTGCCAAGGCTCTAACGAAAGTGCAAACAACCCTGGGAGGCAGGAGAGGGTGGGGTGCTGTGCCCCAGCCCCCATCAGAAGTCTGAGTGACAGCAGGACCGAGGGGCGGGAGGAGCACCGCGGCTTCACTGGGCGCTCCCTGCTCACAGGAAAACGCTTCCTTAACCCTCAGGAGGACAGCAAGCGCTCTCTCATCCCCACCTTGTGACAAGGAAACTGAGGCAGAGAGAGGGCGAGTGTCTTGCCCAAGGTCAGGCCTAATATTAAGAGGCAGAGCCGGGGACACCAGCCCAGATGCGGATCCAGAGGCTGCAGGCTCTTGCTCCTGGGTCTCTGCAGGGCCAGGTGCCTTCCTCCCAGAAAAAGAGTGGAGCCTGGGGCCGAGAGGGGCTCTGAGCACGTCCCCTTCTGCCACACCGCCACCCTCTCTAAGGGCCATGGTGCCCGAGGTAACTGCCCCGTTTCTCCCAACCAGAGCCAGAGGCCTGTGGGGTCAGCTTGGCCCCAGTCACACCCAGTGGGGGGAGGGCTCCAGCCAGGCTCTCAGCACAGAGGCCCCTTGGGCCGCCATCCTGTTGGCTGCAGCAGGCTCTGCCCTCGGGCCATGGAGTTTCTAGAAAGCTGAACGCATTGTGACAGCAGCCATTGCACAAGAGCGGCAGCCCTGGAGGCACTGACTCCGGGCCCTGAGCTCAGACTGGACTCGCTCTTGATAAACCCCGCGCCAGCTGGTGGGTCCTAGGACCCCCAACGATGAGTTAAGTCTAGTGGGGGGGGGGGTGGGAAGGAGGGGGAGATCCAGGGAGGAGGACAGGATGAAACTGGGTATTTATTACACATGTGACCCGGTGCAGCGGGAGCAGAGCCAAGGGGCCTTGTGAGGTGTGGGAGGGAGTAACCAGGGTGGGCTGCCTGAAGGAGGCATCAGGCAAGCTGAGACCTGAAAGGAGGAAGTCAGAAGGGCAGGAGGAAAGGGTCCCCCGGGTCCTTGGCACCAGGCCAAGGAACGAATGCGGCAGAGCGCGCCTCTGTCAAGTAAACAGGTGGGGCCCCGGGGGAATGTCGGGCCTCTACTCCACCTGCCAGCCCTGGCTGGTGACTGCCCCTCAACCCCTCGTCCCCACTGTTCCCTGCTCCTCCTACACAGCGGCTGCCCCCACTGGGGTGGGCGGCAGAGCCTCTGGGAGGCCGTTCTCTCCCTGTCTTTTTCCGGAACAGGGAGAGGAGGCCCCTCTCTCTGTCACCCTCTGAGCCACTGTCACCCTTGGCAATGCCCCCCGCTGGGGGTGGGGTGGGGAACAGAGCATTCTGTGTCTGGAATGTTCCCATGTGGTGGCTGTGGTGGCGGTTGGTGGCCTGCCTTCTCCTTATCAAACTTCTCCTGGCCACTCCAGGCTTGGCAGGGTGAGGGCAGTCCGTCCCCAGGAGCGGCACTGGAAAGGGGTGGGGTCCGGGCTTGGGGCTAATTTCTGTTTGGTCCCTGGCTGCCTGCCCACCCTTAGGGGCTGTGGAGTAGCTGTCCCCAAGCCCACACCAGTCCTCAGGGTCCAGGGCTCCCCTGTCCACTGACCAAGGGGAGCTGTCTGTGCATTTGGTGTGTGCTGTGTGTGTGTGCTGTGTGTGTGTGTGCTGTGTGCGTGTGCGTGTGCTGGGTGCTGTGTGTGTGTGTGTGCTGTGTGTGTGCGTGTGCTGTGTGTGCTGTGTGTGTGTGCTGTGTGCGTGTGCGTGTGCTGTGTGCTGTGTGTGCTGTGTGCTGTGTGTGCTGTGTGCTGTGTGTGTGTGTGTGCTGTGTGTGTGTGTGCTGTGTGTGCGTGTGCTGTGTGCTGTGTGTGCTGTGTGTGTGTGCTGTGTGCGTGTGCGTGTGCTGTGTGCTGTGTGTGTGTGTGTGTGCTGTGTGTGTGTGTGCTGTGTGTGCTATGTGTGTGTGCTATGTGTGTGC
>NW_005871463.1:404203-406781 GCF_000147115.1 Myotis lucifugus | reverse complement strand
TTGAAGCTTACTATAAGTATATAATAGGAGTGTACAGTCATATACGTCATGCGTTTGTGTTGGCAATGTGCAGTGTGTGTCGTGGTGTGTAAGTGTGAGTATGTAGGGGTGTGCCGTGTGTGTGCTGTGTGTGTGTAACGTGTGTGAGCTGTGTGTGTGTGCTGTGTGTGTGTGCTGTGTGTGTCCTGTGTGTGTGTCTGGTGTGTGTGTGTGTGTATGTGTGTGTGTGCTGTGTGCTATGTGTGTGTGTGCTGTGTGTGTGCTGTGTGTGTGTGCTGTGTGTGTGCTGTGTGTGTGTGTGGTGTGTGTGTGTGTGTGTATGTGTGTGTGTGTGAACATGGCCAGCACTGGCCCTCTGGGGTTATACCTGAGTCCGGTGAGGGTGTCTGTGAGCCCACATGGGTGCAGGAGGGGGTGAAGCAGGCGCCTGAGAAGGTGGGGATCCCTGCCCATGCTCCCCCTTGCCCTCACAGGATGGACCCCTTCGAGGACACGCTGCAGCGGCTGCGGGAGGCCTTCAGCTCGGGGCGGACGCGGCCGGCGGAGTTCCGGGCTGCGCAGCTCAAGGGCCTGGGCCGCTTCCTGCAGGACAACAAGCAGCTGCTGCAGGAGGCGCTGGCGCAGGACCTGCGCAAGGTGAGGGGTGGCGGGAGGCAGGCAGGGAGGGGAAGCTGGGACAAGGGGCCTGGTGACAGCTTCATCCTCTATGAAGTGGAACTAAAAGCCCATCCAACTCCACCCTCTGCCTGTGCCATAACCTGGTCCTCTCCATCCATCCATTCATTCACCTCTTCTTTCACTCTGCCGGGTGTTATCCGGCATCTAGAAGGGTTCAGGAACCTGGAGAAGGGCTGCGTGTAAATTAATAAAGAGACTAGACATGAAATATAAATTTGAAAGGCTCAGCCCTCCAATTCCAGCAGCAGCCATGGCTGGACTCCACCTTCTCAGAGGAGACCTAGCAACCAAGTTCTCTGAATCTCCGAACCCCTCGGTCTGTATTAACACAAATTGCCCTAGAGCAGTGGTTCTCAACCTTCTGGCCCTTTATTTTTTATTTTTATTTTTAATATTTTTTATTGATTTTTTTACAGAGAGGAAGGGAGAGGGATAGAGAGTTAGAAACATCAATGAGAGAGAAACATCGATCAGCTGCCTCCTGCACACTCCCTACTGGGGATGTGCCCGCAACCAAGGTACATGCCCTTGACTGGAATCGAACCTGGGACCTTTCAGTCCGCAGGCCAATGCTCTATCCACTGAGCTAAACCAGTGAGGGCAACCTTCTGGCCCTTTAAATACAGTTCCTCATGTTGTGACCCAACCATAAAATTATTTTCGTTGCTACTTCATAACTGTAATGTTGCTACTGTTATGAATCGTCATGTAAATATCTGATATGCAGGATGGTCTTAGACGACCCCTGTGAAAGGGTCGTTCGACCGCCAAAGGGGTCGCGACCCACAGGTTGAGAACCACTGCAAAAGCAAAGCAGATATACATATCGAAGGTTAAGGTTTCATATACAGTAGGCATCAGGTTTGGGGAAATGCCCTCAGCTGTCTGGTAGCAGGTAATAACATATGCAAATCTTTAGGTTTAGGGAAATGCTTTCAGCCATTCCAGCAGGCGACAATATGTATTCAGCCCTGCTGAATATAGAAGCCCATCAACCTTTTGGTGAACTTTTTGCATGTATTACGACAGGCTGGAATTAGCTTCCAGCATCACTTGACTATTTACTGAGCACCTATTATGTGCCAGGTACTGTTCTGGGATCTAGAGATGCAACAGAGAATAAAACAAAGTCCCTGTGCCCAGAAAACTGGCCTTCTGACCAAACATGACAGCAAATCGATAATCACATAGTATGGTGACAGCATGGAGAGACAATCTAGTGCAGCGGTTCTCAACCTGTGGGTCGCGACCCCTTTGGCGGTCGAACACAGTGAAACCTGTAAAGAATTTTTGTCAGTTTATTTGAGCCAAACTGTTGACATATGCCAGAAAGCAGAACCTCAACGAATTGAGATAATGCTCCGGAGAATGGCGGGTTACATTTGTATTTATACATTGTAATCAAAGGAGGGACGTAGGTGGGTTACATGAAATTCATTGGTGATAGATTAAGGAGGAGGGATAAAGCAAAGCAGGGGAAACCCCTGGGATTGGACAAAAAGTAAAATGATGGACACATACTTAGGTGGGTGCAGGATCAATTAACATGATAATGAAGGAATTGGTTGTGCCCCAGGGGCTCCAGAAAAAGGGAAGTTACAAGTTACCCAGACATTTCAAGGGTATGTTATCATAGATGCAAAAAGACAGATAGGCTCAGTTAAGGTAAAGGTTGACCTTGTCAGTGAAGATACTGGCCTAGGACGTAACTGCCCACCCTAACTGCTTTTAAGGTTTAATTTCAGACCATCCTTTGTGGTGACTTTAGGTCTCTGAGTTTGCAAGACTGCCATGCAGGCCTCCCCTGAGCTTGTCAGGTCAGCATGTGGCCCCTTTCGTCCACAGTGTGTTAATGCTTGAGGAGCAGCAAGAGGCCAGCAGAGATACACAAAAGATGGGG
>NW_005871463.1:399895-402491 GCF_000147115.1 Myotis lucifugus | reverse complement strand
GAGGTCGGCAAACTGTGGCTCGCAAGCCACATGCGGCTCTTTGCCCCTTGAGTGTGGCTCTTCCACAAAATACCACGTGTGGGCGCGCATGTACAGTGCGATTGAAACTTCGTGGCCCATGCGCAGAAGTCGGTATTTTGTGGAAGAGCCACACTCAAGGGGCCAAAGAGCCGCATGTGGCTCGCGAGCCGCAGTTTGCCGACCACTGGCCTAGAATATTCTGCCTCCGTATATTCATGGGCTCCCTGACTCCCTTTCTTCACTGCTCAAATGTAACCTCATCCCAGAGCCCGGCACCAACCATCTGTATTAAACAGAGCAAACACATACCTACATGCACACATTCACACACTCACTCTTACACACATCACTCACGCATGCACTTGCACACACATGCACGCTTGTTCACAATCGTGGCACACACACATACACCACCCCCCAGGCGGTCTCTATCCCCCTTACCCTGTTCATCTTCCCATTGCACCAACTGCTGATACTGTAGTTGCCTGTGTTGTCATTGTCTCGCTGACTGTCCCACGATGGCAGCTCCAGGGGCAGGTTTTCTGTCTGTTTCTGCCACGGCCGCATCCCTGGCTCAAGAATGGCCCCTGCACACTGTCGGCCCTCACTGACCATGGAGACAATGAGTGGATGAGTAGACAATAGCAGGCTTTGCTTAGAGGAGGCTGTGCCTTCTCCAGGGCTCTGGCCGCCTGCTGACCCGGCCCCTCCCCCGCAGTCAGCCTTTGAGTCGGAGGTGTCTGAGATCAGCATCAGCCAGGGCGAGATTAACTTGGCCCTCAGGAACCTGCGGGCCTGGATGAAGGATGAGACCGTGCCCAAGAACCTGGTGAGCGGGCCTGGGGGAGGGCAGGCACGGGGGGGCGGGGGACTTCCCACTGGGCAGCCCCTGGGGAGGAGGGTGGTGCTGAGGGGCTGGAGTCTCAGACCTTCACCCCTCACCGCCACGCTGGCCCCGGCACAGGCCACCCAGCTGGACTCCGCCTTCATCCGGAAGGAGCCCTTCGGCCTGGTGCTCATCATCGCGCCCTGGAACTACCCCCTGAACCTGACCCTGGTGCCCCTGGTGGGCGCCCTCGCCGCAGGTGAGAGCCCCGCCTCCACCTTCCACCCGGCCCCTCCCTCATGGCCTCCCGGGGCCCACAGAGCTAGGGAGGAGCGGTGGCACCAGGCGGCTAAGAAAGTCTGGCTGGCATGTGGCTCACCATCCCCAGGCTGCCGGGCCTGCGCCTGCCATGTCACCTCTCTGAGCCAGATTCCTCACCTGAAGGTAGAGTGAGGCCGACACCTGTCCTGCAGGTGTGAGGAGTGAATGGAGACCTGGCATGGCTCCCCCTCGCCCACCTCTGGCCCCGCCCTGTCCTGCCCTGCAGGGAACTGCGTGGTGCTGAAGCCCTCGGAGATCAGCAAGAACACCGAGAGGGTCCTGGTCGAGGTGCTGCCCCGATACCTGGACCGGGTGAGCAGAGCAGGCGGGCCCCATCGGCTGGGCGGGACCCAGTTCCAACCTCACTCCTGCCTCCTGTGGGTCGAGTGGCCATGGCCAAGTCACCACCCCTCTCAGCCTGAGTTTCCCTCCTAGTGACACAGAGGGGTGGCAACCACGGCAGTGCTCTGAGCAGCCTGTCTCCTGGGGGTCCCTACGCCCCCAACTGTGGCCTCAGCCTTCCCACCAGCCCTGCCAGGCCCTTCTCCCCACCTCACCCCCATGAAGCCCACCTAGAGCCTTGGCAGTCCCGGTCAGGCCCGGCCCGGAGGGAGCAGTCCCGGGCTGGGTCCCAGGGGGAGCCCTCTGCCTGTCCCTCTTGCAGAGCTGCTTTGCCGTGGTGCTGGGCGGGCCCGAGGAGACAGGGCAGCTGCTGGAGCACAAGTTCGACTACATCTTCTTCACGGGTGAGGAGCCTGCTGCAGGCGGCTGGGGCAGGATGGAGGGTGGGGGCCTGCACCTAGCACCACCTTGAGGGGTCTTGCCCCCAACCCTGAGAGAGGCCACAAGTACCAAGCCAGATGGACAGCCAGAACTCAGAGGGTCAAGTGCCCAGCGGTGCCCTTGGCCTGCAGGACAAGCTTGCTCCTCTCTCCTGGAGGAGGCTGGGAGCAGCCCTGGACCCAGGGACCCTCAGGAGCACTGGGACCCCTCCCCTGGGCACAGACCCCTAGATTCGGTGCCCAGCCTGGATCACCCACTGGCCAGGGTTGGACTATGGAAGCAGAGGGGCCAGGGTCCTCAGCTGTTCCTGCCGATTTTGGGGGGTGGGAGGAATAAAGAGGCAGCCGGAAGGGTGCCAACCCAGCCTCCACCATCATGCCACACAGCTCGATGGGCTTTGGGCGTTGGCCCCCAGGATGGAGGGTACAGAGGCAGGCAGACCCGAGGCTGGCTCCAGGCCAGGTCCCCAGGCAGCCGGCACAGAGGCCTACAGACCAGCCAAGCCCACTCTGCCAGGCCTTGGTGTTCCTACTGTAGACTGGAACCATCCCCAAATCACCGGTCTGTCTAGAGGACACACGGAAGCCTTTGCCCAGGCACCCCAAGGGCACGGGTGGGGAGGCCTTAGTGGAATTCAACAGGGGA